>NW_015505812.1:611947-615026 GCF_001515645.1 Sinocyclocheilus grahami
TGTGACCCTGGAGCACAAAAGCAGTGTTGAGTCGCTGGGGGATATTTGTAGCAATAGCCAACAATACATTGTATGGGTCACAATTATACATTTCTCTTTTATGCCAAAAATCATTAGGATATTAAGTAAAGATCATGTTCCATGAAGATATTTTGTAAATTTCCTACCGTAAATATATCAAAACTTAATGTTTGATTAGTAATATGCATTGCTAAGAACTTCATTTGGACAACTTTAAAGATGATTTTCTCAATATTTAGATTTTTTTGCACCCTCAGATTCCAGATTTTCAAATATTGTCCAATCCTAACAAACCATACATCACTGGAAAGCTTATTTATTAATTCGTTCAGATGCTGTATACATCTCAATTTTAAAAAATTTAGCCTTTTGACTGGTTTTGTGCTCCAGGGTCACATATATCATCTTTAGATAAAAGTAAACATGTTTTTAAACTTTAATATGACTTGCATTTAAAAGTTAAGATGAAAACACTAATGTTTGTTTATCTTTCAGCCTGTTTTTGTAATGTAATCCAGTAGCGTGATGATAATGTTGATGCATGTGTCTCTTTCAGGTCAGGCTGATGCTCGTGTGATGGACGGCGCACCACATTATGACTCTGTGTCGCATTTGCTCAGCCCGATTCACGCTCAACAATGCAACGGATCCGTCAGCTCGTACCATTTAGACGGCGTTCACCGCAACATGTCGCCCGTCTGCTGGTCACCCGGAGAACACGAGTCGCCCGAGGGCAAAGGTCAACTAGTAGAGCTTGTCAATTCATTTTTTTGATTATTTTATAATCGGTCCTGTTGTGCAATTATAATCAGAGTATGGCTTTTCATTAAAAACAGTCAACATTTAGATATAAATGGTCATTTTAGAAAGAAATAGTCGATTTGAAGGGGCGTGTCTTCTGTGAGACTTCAATGTAAACGCCCACTGATATGATTGGCTGACATCTTTGCATATTAAATGAGCATTACATGTGGATTTCTCTCTTAAAAAAAACCTTTTTCTGTGTTTTTACTATAACAGCTTCTCATATGTGTAAATTAGTGTATATTTTGTTAACTAAAACTATGACGCAAAATGTTGGTTGACTTTTCCCATGACTAAAACGAGACGATGACGACACAATAATAAGGTCAATAAATGATAACTATGACTATATCAACATGCAATTTCGTTTAAGTTCAAAAAATACAAACTTTAACAAAATCTCGTCATTTTTGTCAAAAAAAGGAGACAAAATATTATTGCGGACTGCTGTACACGCCTCAAACAAACTAGAGGTTAGCGATCTAAATAAAATTGTCACTAAGACGGTTCTATCATCTCGACTGTATTGCTTGAGATTGTGATCGCTGAATAAATGCACTTACTCAACTGACAAAGTTGACTAATTATGATAATAACTAAAACATACGTTTGAGACATGACTAAGACTACGATTAAATTAAAAATGGGTGCCAAAATTAACACTAGTTTAAATATCAAGAACATTTTGTTTCTCCAATGCATGACCACTTTAAAGAAATGATTCATACAAAAAATTATCATTCTGTCATCATTTACTCATCCCAGCTAACAGGCAGCGTTCTCTCAACTTACACTAACGTTTATTATAATTAAGTTATATAAATGTTAGGACAAAATGTCATGCTTATGGAATGTTCTTAACTTTATTAGTATTTAATATACATTCTTATAACATTGAGAGAAAATGTTCTTAGAACAACATTCTGATAAAAATTATTTGTACTTGAATGTTCTAAGTAATGTTTTTTAACCTTTAAATGACGTTTTAACGTTCTTAGACAATAAAAAAACACTCAATGTTATCTTCTGGGTAAAAATAAAATGAGTAGAATGTTGTAAGAAAATGTAACATTTAAATAACATTAAAACACAAAGAACATTTTAACGCTCTTAGAATATTAAAAATAAACGTAAAAAGAATATTTTGGGTAAAAATAACAGTAGAACGTTCTAAGAAATGTTTCTGTAACCTTTAAATAACGTTACAATCACTGATTGGACACTTTTCAAAAGACTGTGCCTGCATCGTAAATCCTCGAAAGTTTTTTATATTCAGATTTTTTTTTAAATGTATGTACATTTATAACACCATACTTTGTATTATATCACCTTTGCATCAAATGACAAGTAAACTAGTTAACGCTAATGCGAGGGTGTTTCTACCGTAACTATATCAAAACTTAATGTTTGATTAGTAATATGCATTGCTAAGAGCTTCATTTGAACAACTTTAAAGATGATTTTCTCAATATTTAGATTTTTTTGCACCCTCAGATTCCAGATTTTCAAATAGTTGTATCTCAGCCAAATATTGTGCTATCCTAACAAACCATACATCAATGGAAAGCTTATTTATTCAGAATCATCTCAACTACAGAAAAAGTGACCCTTAAGACTGGTTTTGTGATTCAGGGTCACATATTTGTGGTACTCTCCCATTCACTGCTCTCGAAGTAAACCCAACTATGACGACTTCCGCTGCTGAGAAACACAGAAATGTGAAAAAGGACTGTTTATTTATTTAAAGATGAATCTCTCTGTGTAGACGGTGGAGCTTTAAACCCTGACGCCGTTCAGACGTGTCCATACTGCCAGCGGACGTACCGGCGCGACGCGTCTCTGCAGGAACACATGAAGTTCTGTCAGGACGTCAGGGATGGAGGAGACTGCGCTTGTCCTCTGTGCGGATACAGTACGCCGTACCGCGCTCAGATGGAGCGACACCTGAGCCTCCACCAGACTCACGACAAGGTGCTGACATCAGATGCATGCATAACTAACCGCACACAAACAGAAACACAGCATGCTCATGATTTCACGTCTCTTCCTTCCAGAACTCCATGTCTGAGCCCGGTCTGGAGAGCAGAAAGTTCAAGTGCAATCAGTGTGGAAAGGCCTTTAAATACAAGCATCACCTCAAAGAGCACCTGCGCATTCACAGCGGTGAGAGACTCGAGCAAAGTGGATTCAAATGATTCTGCAAAAGGAATCTCACTCACGAGAAATACCCATCATAATTTATCCCAAATTATAT
>NW_015505812.1:615043-625043 GCF_001515645.1 Sinocyclocheilus grahami
AAAAAAACACTCAATGTTATCTTCTGGGTAAAAATAAAATGAGTAGAATGTTGTAAGAAAATGTAACATTTAAATAACATTAAAACACAAAGAACATTTTAACGCTCTTAGAATATTAAAAATAAACGTAAAAAGAATATTTTGGGTAAAAATAACAGTAGAACGTTCTAAGAAATGTTTCTGTAACCTTTAAATAACGTTACAATCACTGATTGGACACTTTTCAAAAGACTGTGCCTGCATCGTAAATCCTCGAAAGTTTTTTATATTCAGATTTTTTTTAAATGTATGTACATTTATAACACCATACTTTGTATTATATCACCTTTGCATCAAATGACAAGTAAACTAGTTAACGCTAATGCGAGGGTGTTTCTACCGTAACTATATCAAAACTTAATGTTTGATTAGTAATATGCATTGCTAAGAGCTTCATTTGAACAACTTTAAAGATGATTTTCTCAATATTTAGATTTTTTTGCACCCTCAGATTCCAGATTTTCAAATAGTTGTATCTCAGCCAAATATTGTGCTATCCTAACAAACCATACATCAATGGAAAGCTTATTTATTCAGAATCATCTCAACTACAGAAAAAGTGACCCTTAAGACTGGTTTTGTGATTCAGGGTCACATATTTGTGGTACTCTCCCATTCACTGCTCTCGAAGTAAACCCAACTATGACGACTTCCGCTGCTGAGAAACACAGAAATGTGAAAAAGGACTGTTTATTTATTTAAAGATGAATCTCTCTGTGTAGACGGTGGAGCTTTAAACCCTGACGCCGTTCAGACGTGTCCATACTGCCAGCGGACGTACCGGCGCGACGCGTCTCTGCAGGAACACATGAAGTTCTGTCAGGACGTCAGGGATGGAGGAGACTGCGCTTGTCCTCTGTGCGGATACAGTACGCCGTACCGCGCTCAGATGGAGCGACACCTGAGCCTCCACCAGACTCACGACAAGGTGCTGACATCAGATGCATGCATAACTAACCGCACACAAACAGAAACACAGCATGCTCATGATTTCACGTCTCTTCCTTCCAGAACTCCATGTCTGAGCCCGGTCTGGAGAGCAGAAAGTTCAAGTGCAATCAGTGTGGAAAGGCCTTTAAATACAAGCATCACCTCAAAGAGCACCTGCGCATTCACAGCGGTGAGAGACTCGAGCAAAGTGGATTCAAATGATTCTGCAAAAGGAATCTCACTCACGAGAAATACCCATCATAATTTATCCCAAATTATATTGTGCATAAAGAAATTAAAGCCTGTTAGGATTTCTCGTCCGTGCGGTGATTTTTTCTTTTTTAGGTAATTAAGCACATTTATCTGCTAAAGTCTCTTTATTGTAATGTAAACATATTGTTATTTTTAAAGTAATGAAAATTTGCCTAATTGCCTAAACAATAATAATGTCCAAAAAATTGTTATTTTTAAAGTAGTGATAATTACCCTGTCCAGACACAATTTATTTTTATTTATTTTTATATATTATATATTTTATATATTTATATTATATATTTTATTAGTTTTATATATTATTTATTTATTTAATTTATTTCTTTATTTCAGGGGGTTACATTTGCTGTTATAATAATAATAATACATAGTTAAATATATTAAGGCAATAAATCTTAAGATGATAAATAGTTCAAATAAAACAATACATATTTGAAATTGGAGTGAAATGTGTGAAAGTCAATTTCTGCCGCATGAGAAAACCTAATTGTTAAGAAAACTCATGCTTTGGTAAATAATAATTGACATAAGTCAGAATTATGAATTATTAATAAGTTTTCCATTGATGTATGGTTTGTTAGGATCGGACAATATTTGAAAATCTGGAATCTGAGGGTGCAAAAAAATCAAAATATTGAGAAAATCATCTTTAAAGTTGTTCAAATGAAGTTCTTAGCAATGCATATTACTAATCAAAAATTAAGTTTTGATATATTTACGGTAGGACATTTACTAAATATCTTCATGGAACATGATCTTTACTTAATATCCTAATGATGACTGGTTTTGTGCTCCAGGGTCACATATAGCATGTAAACAAACTTTTATTTTGAATGCGATTAATCGCGATTAATCGTTTCGCAATACAATTTTTTTTTTAAATATATACATATATGTTTGTGTATTTATATATACCTAATAAATATACACAGTACACGCACATATAGTATGTAAACAAACTTTTATTTTGATAAAAGTTGTATTTATGTGATTAATCGCGATTTATTCGTTTTGCAGCCCTAATTATGTTACATTCCTGTGTTTCTCCTGTGCAGGTGAGAAGCCGTACGAATGCTCGAACTGTAAGAAGCGCTTCAGTCACTCGGGCTCCTACAGCTCACACCTCAGCAGTAAGAAGTGCCTAAGCGGTGGCGGCGTGACGGGTAACGGCACTCATTATAACGGCCATCCCGCATACCCCTTCCCCTCGCCCACGTCGCCCCCTACTGTCAGCGGGAGAAAGGGCTCTCGGTTCCCGCCAGAGTCGTCTGTTCCCGTCCTGAGCCGCTCGTGGGACCCGGCGGAGGATCTGGCGCTGAGGACGGGTGTGTTTAAGGGCACAACGCTTCTGCCACTGCTACAGTCGCGCAACAAATTCGAGCATCTGCTGCAGGAGATGCTGCGGAGGGAGGTGGGAGACGAGAAACAATCGAAAATTGAAAACTTCTCTCGGCTGTACGATGCCCAAACGTCGCCCACAACCAATCACGCGCCTTATAGAAAGCTGTCGTCGCCGCAGCGGGCGTCTTGGCATTCTGTGCCGCAGCAGATCCTCGTGCCTTTACCGACACACGCGCAGCTGGATAACCGCTGGCCAAGTGAAGAAAGCGCGAGTCCGAGAAAACCCACGTCACCCGCTTTACCCGAGCGCCAGCATCCGATTGGCTCACGCTTCGGCTCTCCTCCCGGCTTGGACCTGTCAATCAACACGTCGCCACGGCAACCAAACCACATCCAGAGCGAACCTTTAGACTTGTCTATTCCCAAAGCGCATTCGGTCGCGCCGCGGAATCCTGCGTGTAACGGCAACTCGATGCATCACGAGGGCGTGTTCAAGAGACTGACTCCGCCCTCCCAGCAGCATGTGGGCGGGGCCTATGCGGCGTCGCCACTGTTCAGCAGCACGGTGTTCGGCAGCTTCCCGCTCTTCAATCACATGATCCCCACCGGTTTGGGACACAACGGTCTGACATCACTTCCTCTCACGCCACCCGCGCCCAGTCCGGGCTTCCTGTCTCCTGTGGCGTATATGGTGGAGGCGGAGTCAGAGTCGATGCTGAAGAGAATACAACATGAAAGACATTCGATCATGGTAAGAGCAGAACACACTCGAAATAAAGGCTACTGTAAAATATATATGAATTATATGTATAATAAAAAATGCTATTTTTATAACAAAAATGTGTTATGTGTAATAAAATATAAAAATAAAAACATGATATTCCTTGTAACATAAATGTTTTGTAAAAATGTGAAAAAATATTTTTTAAAAGATGTTATTAATTATTTATATTACAAAGTGTATTCTAAATATTTGTAATATTATATAAAAATACAATATGGTGTGTATTATAACAAAAAAATCTGAATGTGTATATTAAAATATGAGGAACTAAAAAAATGATATTCATTATAACAAAAATGTATTCTAAATATCTATAATAAAAATATGATATTCATTATAACAAAATATATTATGTATAAAATAAAAATAATTTTCATTTTAACAAAAATGTGTTCTAAATATGTAATAAAAAACATTTAAAAATAAATATGATATTCGTTATAACAAAAGTGTGTTCTAAATAGGTATAATAAAATATAAAAATAAAAATGATATTTATTATAATAATGTATTCTAAATATATGCAATAAAATATAAAAATGCAAATAAGTACAGCCTTCACAACACTAACTCAACATGAGTTCATTTAATTATAACAGTTTACAGCAAATGTGTGTGTGTGTGTGAGAGAGAGAGTGTGTGTGTGTGTGTGTGTGTACTGGTTTATATATCCTGGTGGGGACTTAAACCTGAATACACAGACTCATGGGGACTCGTGTCACGGTGGGGACCTAAACCCCACGGGTACAAAAGCTTATAAATCACACAGAATTAAGTTTTGTGAAAATCTGAAATGGCAGAAAGTTTTCCTTTAAAATTTTAATTAACAAAAATGTGTTCTAAATATATGTAATAAAAATATATAAATATGATATTCGTTATAACAAAAGTGTGTTCTAAATAGGTATAATAAAATATAAAAATAAATATGATATTTATTATTAAAAAAATGTATTCTAAATATATGCAATAAAATATAAAAATGCAAATGTGATATTCATTATAATAAAATTGTGTTCTGAATATGATTAATAAAAATTAAAAAATAAATATGATATTCATTATAACAAAAATGTATTCTAAATATATACAATAAAATCTAAAAATACAAATACAATATTGATTATAACAAAATGTATTCTACATGTCTAATAATGTACAAAAACATGAAATTCATTTTAACACAAATTTATTCTACTATAAATATGAATAATAAAATCTCAAAATACAAATATTTATTATAACAAAAATGTATTTTAAATATGTATAATAAAATGAATGTGAAAAACAACAAAGACCAGTGTAACACCTTGACAACCCGTTTCCTGTCCTGTGTAGATGTATTTCCTGTTTAAACAGGAAGTTGGGGTGGAACATATTGTCATTATTACCTTTTTTTTCAAATACCCAGTAGCCATCGATTTACATCTGTTTATTTTATTGCAAGAAAACAACTTTTAAAATGTTTATCAACATTGACTGTTTTATTGATTTGCATTGCTTTTCACAACACACACTGATTCAAAGCAGCTTTGCAGAAAACCGTGATGTTTATCATATCTTCTTCATGCCTTATAGTTGCGTTTAGCAGATTAGATCTGGGTGATAATATAGTTTAGTTCATCTGCTAAAAGTCAAAAAAAGACTCAAAAAAGACTTCTATTTTGTTTATTAATGTAATATTCAGCTTTAATCTTCAATCCTCTTTGGAAATGCTAGTACTTAGTAAGCAAATTAAATGATATTAGAATGAGAGAGACCGATTTTACACTCTTAGTCATAAAAGCAGAATATGAAAGGTTATATATATATATATACACACACGCACACAATGCAAGAGCGCCTCATATTGCACCAGCTGCGCTGACATCCATGTGCAGGTGAATGATTTCCTCTGCTTGAGCTGTAAACAAACACGCCACGCTCAGGGAAATTCCCTGCACTTCATGTCAAACGGCAGCGAGAGCACACGCCTGCACACTCATATCTCAGCATCTCACCGTTACACTGCCGACATATTCAAGAATATTTAGAAAACGGTAATCATAGTCATGCATTTGCTCCACGAGGATCAAACATACTAATAAACGCAAAAATCTAATTTCTAGATATAAAAACCTCTGGTAAATAAATAAATAAATATGCGGTATACAATTGCATGATTAAAATAGCAAATGCTATTTTGCAGAATTATGACCATGCAAGTGCAATAACTTAATTAGTGCATTTCGTTATTAATGGAATTTGCAATGTGGTGTTATACTGCATTTGAGCTACTTCAGGCAGGTTTTAAAAATGTATTTATTTAATATTTGATCAAATACATGGTGAATTGCATATGTGACCCCGGACCACAAAACCAACCCCAGCGACTTAACACTGCTTTTGTGCTCGAGTCACATATAATAATACTTTATATAATAATGAACTGCAAAAGAAAAAGGTTAAGACAGGTGAAATTATTCAACTGTCTCGAAATATACCCCATATTCCCTAACTAACACACTCATATTCATATGTATTTTAATCTACGATCTTGATTTCTAAGTTAATGTTTGTGTTTGTGTGTGACATACCAAGGAACACACTGCTGAATGCGGGCCTAATAATAACTAATATTTCCTCCTCCTCTCTGTGTGCAGGCTGAAGCGCTGAGTCGCGGCGGTCTGGAGTATCTGTCTCTGATGGATGATGGGATTGATGGAGAGATCGGTTCTGGGAGGAAGAGGCTGAAGAAGACGGAGGAAGGACTGTACGCCTGCGACATCTGCGACAAAACCTTCCAGAAGAGCAGCTCTCTGCTGCGCCATAAATATGAGCACACAGGTACAGTACAGGTGTATACTGTATATATAATATGCTGATTATTATATTTAATATTTATTTATAAATATTGCATATTTATGTGTGTATATATATAAGTATTGTATATAAATATATACAAATATATAGAAATAAAAAAATAAAATATACAATTTTTTTAAAATATTTGTTTTATAAAAATTGACTTGTGTATATATATATATAATTGTTGATTATTTATTTATTTAATATTTATTTATAAATATTTTGCATATTTATGTGCGTGTATATAAGTATTGTATATAAATATATACAAACATAGAAATAAAAAATAAAATAAGTCAACTTTTATTTAAAAAAAAAATTGTGTATGTGTGTATATATATATATATTGGTTATTATATTTATTTATAAATATTGCATATTTATGTTTGTTCGTATATACAAATATATAGAAAAAAATTAACTAAATTTTTATTAAAATATTTAAAAATTGTGTGTTTGTGTGCACATAAATATATATATATTTATAAAAAGTTTGCATATTTGTGTGTGTATATATAAGTATTGTATATAAACATATAGAAATAAAAAATACAATGTCAACTTTTATAAAAATATTTTTTAAATTGTGTATGTGTATATATATATATATATATATAATTATATTTAATATATATATATATATATAATTCATATACTCGTATATAATACTTTAAAAATTCCTATATACAGAAAGGTATAGAGAGATAGATGAGACAAGCAGACAGAAATGTAAGTGCTCTTTCTTCTCTCTCGCTGCAGGGAAGAGACCTCACGAGTGTCAGATCTGTAAGAAGGCCTTCAAGCACAAGCATCATCTGATCGAGCACAGCCGCCTGCACTCCGGAGAGAAGCCGTATCAGTGCGACAAGTGCGGCAAGCGCTTCTCACACTCGGGCTCATACTCGCAGCACATGAACCACCGCTACGCCTTCTGCAGCCGCGACAGCGACCCGGACATCAGCGAGCCGCCCGCCGCTTACCTGAGCGACTCCAGCAGAGACGAGGACGAGGAGGACGAGGAGGAGGAAGAGGAGGACGCTTATGGTGGAGGAGTGAGGACAGAGCACGCAGACGAAAAACCCACAGACGGAAGCCAGAAACAGGAGAGTCCTGATGGAGAGTGAGACCAGACGATGCTGCAGTGTTTACCAAAGATGTGAAACACACATTCACCGCTGACGAGTCCTCATTAGTGTTCAGACTGTGAACAAACACATCCAACGCTTTTAGGCCAAAGACAGGCATGTGACCCTGGAGCACAAAACCAGTCATAAGGGTCAATTTCTTGAAATTTAGATTTATGCATCATCTGAAAGCTGAATAAATGGTCTTTCCATTGATGTATGGTTTGTTAGCATCGGACAATATTTGAAAATCTGGAATCTGAGGGTGCAAAAAATCTAAATATTGAGAAAATCATCTTTAAAGTTGTTCAAATGAAGTTCTTAGCAATGCATATTACTAATCAAACATTAAGTTTTGATATATTTACAGTAGGACATTTACAAAATATCTTCATGGAACATGATCTTTACTTAATATCCTAATGATTTTTGGCATAAAAGAGAAATGTATAATTGTGACCCATACAATGTATTGTTAGCTATTGCTACAAATATCCCCCAGCGACTCAACACTGCTTTTGTGCTCCAGGGACACATTTATACATAAAAATATCTGTGAGGCACAAACGAGTCAGCAACTTTACCAAATTAATACATAAAACTAGATAAAAAATAAAACATACTAAACAAATAAATAAATGTCAATGAATAATCTCAGAAAACCTGCCAAAGTCATTTCACATCAAAATGATAATAAAAAATAAAATTATATTTTGCATAAAGAAAATTATGCCTGTTTTAGGACCATTAGGATTTTTGCACTGGCATTAAATAAGAAAAAATAAATAAACAAAATAAAAAGCACGTTATTGTAATGCATATACTGTATATGCATCATGAAATGTGGACCACCTTTAATTTATGCTGATATAAAAAAAAAGTAAAGAATAATTGCATTATGTGAATGTCATATTTATCATTATTTTCTTTATACAAAATATAATAAAAAAAATACTTTCTACCAAGAATGTCATATTTCACACCAAAATAATATAAAAAATAAATATGGAATAATATTTTGCATACAGAAGATTTTTCGCACTGGTGTTAAATTCTCATTAACATAAAGCAAAAAATAAATAAATAAAATAAAAATCTCATTATTGTAATGTATATATATATATATATATATATATATATATATATATATATCAAAAGAAAGCTTTATTTTTTTTTTATACAAAATATAATTTACATTATACCAAGTATATGTGAACGTCATATTTCACACCAAAATAATAATAAAAAAGAAATTCTATTTTGCATAAAGAAAATATGCCCGTTTTTAGAACCATTAAGATTTTTTTTTTTAAGGAAAAAGTAATAAATAAAAATAAATTACAATTATATATATTATTATTATATTGTTTTACTTTTTATTCTTTTATTTTTTGGAGTGAAATATGACCTAGAAGTGTTCATGAATTTGATGCATTTTAAGAGCTCAGGTTATTAACACGAGACAACCATATGTAGTGAAATATTAAATATTTCAACAGAATAGCTATTAATATTTGCACAAACTCCGATGCACCAAATCATGTTCATGATGCAATACAATCCATAAAGTGTCCTTTTGAGAAAGAAAGCCAGTCTAGCATGTGCCACACTGAGTACCAGCTTTACAATATTGCCAATTATGCAAACGTCTGCTCTTTAAACATGCAGGAGTTTAATGAACAGAATGCAAACGGTGCTTTAAATCTGCCTTCATTCATTTAGTGCTTGACTTTTCTACTATTAACTCTCTGTAAACGTGAGCGTCGCACCAGAACGGTGCGCTATTTTCACCAGTGTTGTTTTTATACGAAATTTTTGAGCTTTAATACATAATCTTTGTAATAAAGTTGTACATATTTTGGAAAACGCAGGCGCGGGAGTTTTTATTGTGCTTCTCAAAGCATTATTTTAGAGTGTTGCATCTCTCACTTGAATCATTCTGCTCTAAAACGAAGTCGAATCTCTAGAAACACAATATTTGCAATGACTCTAAAATGCCGTTTCAGGGTTATTATGACGCTTGGTCCCACAGATCATAAATCTAACGGCAGGAGCGCCATCAGTTTCTTTGAACTCTGCTGCTTTTCTTTCTAATGACATGAAATGAGTGGCACCGAGGTAAGTGTGTGACTTTACCGTGGTGAGGCGGGGAAGCACGTTTACACGACTGACTCAAATCTGCACTGATTTCAGGCCTCCACCTAAACAGTGCGGTTCACGTCAGCGGATGCTGTTTCACAGTTTTAATAAAATATAATGATCTCTGGGTTCAGAGATGTTGCTCGTCTGCATCTCTGAGAACAAGACGTGATGTTCCTACAACATAAAACAATGCAAACGCCACTAAAGAAATGAAGAGTCACCCAGTAAACTTGGTTAAATAACAATAAATCATATATGAAACACTGCATGATTCGTTTATGATTTAGTTGCGTGTTAATAAAGTGTGTGAAGCGTCTTATGAACCGATCCTGATGCCCGTCGATTTAAAATAAATCCACAACGGAAGGTAAATGAATATTATAATGTTATCTTAATGATCCTAAAAATGTATTTTCTTTATGCAAAATATATTTTTTCTATTTTTTAGAACCTAAAAGAATTATTACTGTCAATAAATAAATATATTTTTAACTCTATTACAATAATATCATAATAGTAT
>NW_015505812.1:637084-637730 GCF_001515645.1 Sinocyclocheilus grahami
TAACAATTGTTTTTCGCTCTGATTGTTTTGTTTAGTTAATGGTAATAACCCCGAGAGGATGTTAGTAAAAATATTATATCCTTATGAATATAACAAAAACTAATATCCTTTTTCTTAATCCTTATCCAGAAAATCAGGAATGACTCGAAACCCGAAAGAACATTCAGGTCTGGAAACTTTTGGAATCTTGACATTTTTAATTTACAGAAAATAAGAGTACCATAGATTCGTTTTTAAAAAATGGTGATTACAGCAGATGAACCAGCATGTCACAGACTTGTACTGAGCATTTAATGTTTGTTTATTAGAACGTTTTCTGTGACTCAAACCCATAACCCCTTGATCAAACCGGCCACAGATTTCCTGAGCTAAACACAGAGCGAGAAGCGAAGAGCAGCAGGAGACTCTGTCAGAAAGCAGCAGCGAGACGTTTGGAGGGTAAAGCGCTGTAAGTTCAGTGTAAAAGAGCCTGCTCCAGTTTATAAGAGACAAACCTTGAACTAAATCCTCAGGGAACAGATAGCGTCCGTCTGTGGTCACGGCTCGCTCTGAAAGAACCGACAGGAGTTACACACGTGTGACCTCACACACACTCGCACACACAAACGCACACACTCACTCACACACACACACACACACACACACA
>NW_015505812.1:637740-644649 GCF_001515645.1 Sinocyclocheilus grahami
CATGTATCCATTAAAATTCACCTTTTTCAAACACATTAAGACTTCAAACATGAAAAGATTCTGACATGTATGTTAATTCACACGTGTGTGTGTGTGTGTGTGTGTGTTCGTACCGTCTGAGGTGTTGGATCACGTGTTGTAAGGTGTGCTGGTTGTGTGGAGGCATGCTGAGGACCAGCAGCTTCAGTCTGTCCACCTTATCCAGGTAATCAGATAGCTCTACAGGACACAGAAGCACTGAGTCATTTCTAATGAATCATTTCTCATGCATCTCCTCTGGTTTTCTCGTCGTCACTCACTGACGGTCTCGACGACGTCATGGAAGAATCCGTACGGCACGAGCGGCTCGGGCAGCTCTCTGAAGAACAGCTTGAGCGCTCCGGTGATGACGTGAATGTCGTCCCACTGTGGGTCGTCCAGATCCAGACGCTCTGCAGGAAAAGCAGAGAACATGTGAGTCAGAAACGCTGTGCCACACACAGAGATGCTGCATGTTTTTAGGCATCAGGCTGCAGCACAAGATCTGCAGAAGTAGAAGATCAAAAGTCAAGAAAAGGTGAAGAAGCAAATCAACAGAGATCATTTGATTAAAGTTTCTCTCTTGCACAACTCAATTCTGTAACCAATTTTAAAGATTCAATACAACTGTATCTGTGACATAATGCTGATTTGAAAAATAGTTTTGCACTGAAAATAGTTTTGACTCGAGATGACTTCAAAATCAGACAAAAAATTAGAATTATTAAAAAATCAGACAAAATCAGCTTTTAAGCTAAACAGCTAAAATCAAGATATTTATATTATATTCTAGATATGAATTCAATAGATTTTTTTTTTTTTTGAAGAACCAGGATTCACATGGCCTTGGAAAACCGGGATATATAAGGAAAACTAACTTTACAATTGTGATTTCTAGACTTGGAAAAGTCACGTAAACTAATAAAATCTTAAAACAGCATTTTAATAATTAATAATATACATTTTTTTTAGTTATGCCAAGCCAAGCTATGAAATATTTTGCAGAGTAGAAATCAGTGTTATTTTAGTATCATTAATACACTATTATAGTTTTATATTTTAAATTAGCACACAAACGCACACACACACACACACACGTCTGATGACAATTTCCACGTCACATGACAGGCCGCTCTTCTGTGACGTACTGATGAGTGCTTTCTGCAACTACACTGTAAACAATTCCACCTACTTCTACTTAAAAACTTCAATTCAGCTGCTGCCTTAATTTAAGTATAATCAAATTGGCTGTTCAGTTCATTTCAACTTAAATTTTATTTATTTAGAGTTAACTTAAAAAATTAAGTTGAAATTGGTTAAATTATTTTGAGTTAAAGTGATGGAAAAACATATAAAAGATCATACAGCAAAAAAAAAAAATACTTATGACTTTCTGATCTTACAGTACATCACATCAGCAGCTCATCTGATCAATAAATTAATTAATCATCAATTTTGTAGTACAAAATATTTAGTACAATTAACCGACACAAATCTAAATTTTCCCCAGTTACATAAAATGTACAATTTCTTAAAATTAAAACAGAGGAAGTGACATAATTTGGGCTTTTCTACAGCGTGATGGGAGAAATATTTTTATACAATGAAGTATTCAACCATTCAAACATGTTACCAAAGTACCTGCATATTAATTTTATAGGAAATGTTACTGTATGTATGACATGTTTATTTTTTTTTAAATAACAATAATGATTTCATAAAACTGGGTTTGAAATGTATTTATGCCCTATATATTGCTGATAATTACAGTGAATCATTCACAGTGAAACCAGGACATGCGTTCAGTTTTGATTTCATGTTGCTTTTAATTGCAATGAATGACAGATCCTCGTATCATGACGGTTATGGGTATGATATTGATGTGATTTTGACTCTTTCTCACCATGATTGACAGCGAAGCGCAGTTTCTGAATGACAGCCAGATTCCCGCTGACTCTGTAAATCCCATCAGTCTCCAAACCTGAATAAACACATTTACAAATACATTATTTCAAGGAAAAGAACAGCAGACAGGGTTTTAACCAAGACTGGTTGTTAAGATTAGCAGATAAGAATCATTTTGATTCAGAACTTTGCTAATGAATCAAGCAGACCAATTTCATTCTGATTCACTCTCAAATCCAGCATCATAATGACTTGCGATCATGTTTCTTTCAGCACAAAGCATTTCATCATTTTAACCCTTGTGCGGTTTTCGGTAACTTCTGACTGGACAATTTTACATTTTGAATTTTAAAAAATCGTAGCTTCATCGGAATGGTACGAAACTTGCTCTCTTTTATGGCACTTGGTATGTGAACATAAAAAAAAATTGAGGGCATGATTCGAAAAAGCTAAGTGGTCCAAAAAAAAAAAAAGTCACACTCACGGTCTTCGGTCAAAAATGAGCGACCATAGGAAATGAATGGGAAATGGGGGAAAAAAATTGAAAATACTGAACATTTTTGTGTACACAATTTACAAATCCCCCACAATGCAGAAAAGAAATGCACAGTAATGAAGGGGTGAAACTCTAAGACATCTAGAGTGCAAAATCAACACACGCACGGACACACACACACACACACACACACACACACACACACACCTATGATCTGGTGTGACTGTAACTCTGCAACTATGCAAAATAAAATCAATAATTCAACTACAATGCAGTAAAAAAGTGGACAGCAAAGAAGGGGTTACACTCTAAAACATCAAGAGTGTAAAACAGATACATCCACTCACACACTCACACACACTTACTTACACACACACACTTACTCTCACACACAGAATTATACACACTAAGATTAATTGGTATGGCTATAACCAAATAGCCAAAATGAGTCAGAAGACTGAAATAAGAGGTTAAAATCAGATCAGACCCAGAAGGGTTCAGCTCTGATAAAGCATTCCTGTTAATTTCTGTTACATTTTTATTGAATTTTAATGTTTTGTGTAAGAAAAAACTGTCTTTCTGTGTTCAGGTTTGAATGTAGTAATAATAATGCAAAAACCTACACTTCAAATCAACATTTAAAACAACAACAAATATAAACCTTGACAAAACGTAGTCTTTGAGAATGCCTTAATATACATTTAAATCCACAACCTAATAAAAGTAAACAATTATGTATAAAAACAACTAGGAAATTCACAAGCCTCTCTATAGAGTCCTATACCGGCATCTAGTGGTTACACCATGAAATTACAGGTTTTTCTTTTTTCTTTTTGCTCTCACCAGGAGGTGCTATTCTGCTATTCTGGATTTTAAAGGCCTAGTCTTTATTTTAATCTGAAATACTGCATTCATTGAAAAATAATTTAACATTTTTTTTAAATTTTGTACTATTCTCAATGGGAAAAACCGATCATAATTATTGCATAAATATGAATTAGTACCAAAAAATCCTCTCAAAATACAAAAGAAAAAATATTATTGAACAAAAATATATTAGATTGATTTTACTGAAGAAAAAATAGAGTCCTATACCGGCATCTAGTGGTTACACCATGAAATTACAGGTTTTTCTTTTTTCTTTTTGCTCTCACCAGGAGGTGCTATTCTGCTGTCAAAAATTGGATTTTAAAGGCCTAGTCTTTATTTTAATCTGAAATACTGCATTCATTGAAAAATAATTTAACATTTTTTTTAAATTTTGTACTATTCTCAATGGGAAAAACCGATCATAATTATTGCATAAATATGAATTAGTACCAAAAAATCCTCTCAAAATACAAAAGAAAAAATATTATTGAACAAAAATATATTAGATTGATTTTACTGAAGAAAAAAAAAAAGTTACATTTCTGCTGTCCGGTCACTTTTGACCGCGAAGACCATGAGTGTGACTCTCAAATGAGGAGCGCACAAAAATGTCCTTCTTCCTTTTGGATATTGTCCCGCTGAAGTGTTTGTGATTGATTGATCGCACCTCTCCTCTCCACAGCATCGGTGCATTTCCTGACGAACTGAGGGACGCTGCTTTTCTCTCGCTCACACAGCAGCTCCAGCCCGCAGCCGAACACCTGATCTGAGATCAGAAACACAGAGTCAGCGCAGGACACTCACACAGACAACATCAGCAGATAACTTCACATTCCATTTCATTTTGAATGGAAACCCAATTAAATGTTTTTAAAGAAGTCTCTTCTGTGCATCAAAGCTGCATTTATTTGATCAAAAACACAGTAATATTATGAAATTCGAAATGTGAATATATTGTAAAATGTCATTTATTTCTGTAATGCATCATTACTCCAGTCTTCAGTGTCACATGGTGCTCAATTATTATTGGTGCTCAGTTATTAATAATGGTTCTTCTTATCAGTTTTTGCTGCTTAATATTTTACTACTACTGAAAAGAACAGCATTCATTTGAAATATAAATCTTTTGTTACGTTATAAAGGCCTTTACTGTGACTTTCGATCAATTAGATGCAGATTTGCTGAATAAGAGCATTTATTTCTATTAAAAACAAACATTTGAATGGTAGTATTTCATGCTTTCTGCATAAATATTACTTTATTGGACTGGAGTAATGATGCTGAAAATTCAGCTTTGATCACAGCAATCAATTACATTTCACAATATATTCACATAGAAAACAGCTTTTTTTTTATTGTAACAATATTTCACAATATTAGTGTTTGTACTGTATCAAATAATTGCTGTTTTGGCGAGAAAAAGAAAATCATTTTATTTACAATGACCATGAATTAATAGGCTATGAATGTTATTTGTAATATATGGAAATATAGTACTTGTCAAACGTTTGGAAACATTACGATTTTTACACACACACAGACACTCACACACACAGACACACACACACACACACACACACACACACACACACACACACACACAGACACACACACACTCACAGACACACACAGACACACACTCACAGACACACACAGACACACAGACACACACAGACACACACACACTCACACTCACAGACACACACAGACACTCACACACACACACACACACAGACACACACTCACAGACACACACACACTCACACACTAATTTTATTTCAGCAACAAACAGGGTAGAAATAAAGAGACGTGGCATCTGTGATGTGAAGATGTGTAAATAGCGAAGCATAATGGCAGTGATTTACAGTAGTTTTGACAAGTCTAAGTATCTTTTAAGGCCCTTTCACACCAAGAATGATAACTGTATAAAAATAAGTATAATGATTTTGCTCGAGAATCGCTCTGAAAGTGATTCCAGTGATTGGTTCCTCCGTGCCGTTATCATAATAGCTGTGGTACTCTGCTATTCTTTTCCGTTTAGAATACAAATATCTTTATAGTTATCCTCCTTGGTGTGACCGCGGGCCTTTAGGGTTTACCTTTAATGAGTCCTTTCTCCTGCAGCGTCTGCAGCGGAGGCCTCCGGAGAATCAGCTTCTTCAAGCGGCTCTTCACACGCTTGTGCTCCGAGCTCTCCGGGTTAGACGTGGAGCGAGGCACTGCGGAGAAAAGATGTGAAAAAGATCCGCCTGACAACACTGCACTGGGTCCGTGAAGGTACGAAACACAGCTTACACGAAGCCTTATTTCCACCGCGATTCTCGTCCTCGTCTCCGCTCTGATCCAGCATCTCCACAGATCCGGCTCTCCTCAGAGAATACAGCAGCACATTATCTAGAGGATTCTCCTTATCCTGCAAAGTTGACAGAAATTAATACTTTTATTCATCAAGGATGCATTAAATTGATCAGAAGTGACAGTAAAATCGTTTATAACGCATTACAAGTAACGCGAGTTACATAATCAGATTGCTTTTTTCAAGTAACTAGTAAAGTAATGCATTACTTTTTAATAAGCAAGAAAATATCCGAGTTACTTCTTTAAATAAGTAACAGCAGTTACTTTGTTTCCCATGTATTGACTGACAGTTTTTTGTTTCTGAAGAGAGAAAATGAAGCCAGCCAGATAAGAAAAAGCATCGCAAAAGAAACGTAACGCATTACTTTCCATAAAACGTAACTAAGTAGCATAATTAGTTACTTTTTTCAGGGAGTAATGCAATATTGCAATGCTTTACTTTTAAAAAATAACTTTCCCCGACACTGTTTTATAAAGTTCCAAAAGATTTCTATTTCAAATAAATGCTGTTCTTTTCAACTTTCTATTCATCTGTGAATCCTGAAAAATACAACGTATCACGGTTTCCACAAAAATATTGTGCAGCACGACTGTTAGAATGATTTCTGAAGATCATGTGACACTGAAGACTGGAGTAATGATGCTGAAAATACAGCTGCGCATCACAGAAATACATTACAGTTTAACAGATATTCACATAGAAAACAGCTGTTTTACATTCTAATAATATTTCAAATTTTTTGATGTATTTTTGATCAAATAAATGCAGTCTTGTTGAGCAGAAAAGACTTCTTTCAAAAATATTGCAAAAAAATCTTACCAACTCCAAACTTATCTGTATATAGTGTGTGTGTTTGTGTGTGTGTGTGTGTGAGAGAGTGTGTGTGTGTGTTTGTTTGTTTGTGTGAGTGTGTGTGTGTGTGTGTGAGTGAATGTGTGCGTGTGTGTGTGCGTGTGTGTGTGTGAGTGTGCGTGAGCGTGCGTGCGTGTGTGTGTGAGTGAATGTGTGCGTGCGTGCATGTGTGTGAGTGTGTGTGTGTGTGTGAGTGTGCGTGCGTGTGTGTGTGAGTGAGTGTGTGCGTGTGTGTGTGAGTGTGCGTGCGTGTGTGTGTGAGTGAATGTGTACGTGTGTGTGTGAGTGTGCGTGCGTGTGTGTGTGAGTGAATGTGTACGTGTGTGTGTGAGTGTGCGTGCGTGTGTGTGTGAGTGAATGTGTACGTGTGTGTGTGAGTGTGCGTGCGTGTGTGTGTGAGTGAATGTGT
>NW_015505812.1:644816-647640 GCF_001515645.1 Sinocyclocheilus grahami
GTGCGTGTGTGTGTGTGTGTGTGTGTGTGTGTGTGTGTGTGCGTGTGTGAGTGCGTGTGTGTAAGTGTGTGTGAGTGTGCGTGAGCGTGCGTGCGTGCGTGCGTGTGTGTGTGTGTGCGTGAGCGTGCGTGTGTGTGTGAGTGTGTGCGTGCGTGTGTGAGTGCATGTGTGTGTGTAAGTGTGTGCGAGTGTGTGAGTGTGAGTGTGCGTGAGCGTGCGTGTGCATGCGTGTGTGTGTATGAGTGTGTGTGAGTGTGTGTATGTGTGTGTGTGTGTGTGAGAGAGTGTATGCGTGCAAGTGTGTGTGCGTGCATGTGCTCAAGTGTGTGTGTGTGTGAGTGTGCGAGTGTGTGTGCGTGTGTGAGTGTGAGTGTGTGTGTGTGTGCGTGTGTGAGTGCGAGTGTGCGTGCGAGTGCGTGAGTGTGTGTGTGTGTGTGTGTGTGTGTGTGTGTGTGTGTGTATGCATGTTTGAGTGTGCGTGCATGTGAGTGTGTGAGTGTGCGTGTGAGTGTGTGTGTGTGCGTGTTTGTGTGTGTGTGCGTTTCAGACTCACCAGTCTGTCGATGACGTTCTGGATGGTTCTGTACCATTCTCTGATGAGTGATTCTGTTTCTGACTGCAACAAAAACTCATTTCCCGTAACCGTCCTCAGCTACACACACAGAGACACACACACACACACAGACAAAGTGTTGTTCCATTCAGTGCTTTATCACAATTTAAATTTATAACAAAGGAAGTTCCTGAGGAACTAAAAACTAAATGTTACTCTGTTAACAGCTCAAACAGTAAGACACAAAGACTAATTACATTGACTTTTTCACAGATGCTCCTTTCGGGAAATAAAATGGACAACCCTTGATATTTGATTGCATATTTTAGTGTCTCACAAACCTGAGCAGAGTTTGAGACATTCTCCTTTAGTATAAAATCTGATTTCTGTCTCGTTCTCACCTTAAAGACGTTTTTTCTGCTGGACAGATCGTTGGCCCACTGAAGCTGAGCTCCTCTCAGATCCACGCTGCTCTCTGGACGACTGTTACCCGGTTTCTGCATGCAAACACACACATACTCACAAATATTTCACTTTTAAAGCATTACACGCTGAACTGACCCCATGCTATTCCCTGTTAGTCTCACCCAGCTGTCAGGATTCTGGCTTTTGGGGTCTTTGAAGAAGACGAGACTGTTTCCCACCAGCACCACCCATGACAGGTTCCAGTTTTTCCTGAAAATGACACAAAAGATGTCATTTTTGCTCCAATCTAGTTGAGAAAACTGTACAGAGACTCCATTTAGGAGCACGACCCAGAGGTCAAAAGGTCAAAACCATTTATTTATTGTCCTTTATTGTTGCCTACTGTAAATGGTGCAAAAAAATATTTATATAAATATTTCTGGGACATCTGACAAACTTAATAGGTCAGAATAGAACTAAAAACAGCACAAATAAAATATATACAACATCTGAAAATTATTTTAGTTAATATTTTGTAACGAATGTAAAAAAAAAAGATTATATATTTATATATTTGTCTAATAAATATTTATAAATACATATTATAATTTAAATTAAAAAAAAATGTAATGAATTAAACTACATTCCCTGTCTGCTGCCTAAATGGCTCAAAAATTTTAGTAAATCAAAAAACACACTATTTTCATCCACTGAACCACTCGTAGCTTACCGTTTACAGTATCATAGTTTACCATATCTGACTGCTTAACATTAACCATCCTAAACCTCACTACACTTTTTATGCTTAAAACACAGAAAGAAAAAGAAAAAACAATTTGCCAATCTGGCAGAAAAAAAACACTTGTCGTGCAATTCTTGTGCAATTTTGCTTCACAAAAACCTGAGGACATTTTAACTGGAAAACAAGACAAAAACGCTGATTAAGAAGCAGTTTTTGTGCAACTCGAGCCAAATTCTGCCTGTAATCTTGATCCATCTGAAGTGACTCGTATTATTTTAGGTCTGGTGTGTGTTTGCATGTGTTAGCTCAAGGTGTGTGAGTGTGTGTGTTAGTGTGTGTTAGTGTGTGTGTGTGTGTGTGTGTGAGTGTGAGTGAGAGTGTGAGTGAGAGTGAGTGTGAGTGTGTGTGAGTGAGAGTGTGTGTGTGAGAGTGAGAGAGAGTGTGAGTGTGTGAGTGTGTGTGTGTGAGTGAGAGTGTGTGTGTGAGAGTGAGAGAGAGTGTGAGTGTGTGAGTGTGTGTGTGTGAGTGAGAGTGTGTGTGTGAGAGTGAGAGAGAGTGTGAGTGTGTGAGTGTGTGTGTGTGAGTGAGAGTGTGTGTGTGAGAGTGAGAGAGAGTGTGAGTGTGTGAGTGTGTGTGTGTGAGTGAGAGTGTGTGTGTGAGAGTGAGAGAGAGTGTGAGTGTGTGAGTGTGTGTGTGTGAGTGAGAGTGTGTGTGTGAGAGTGAGAGAGAGTGTGAGTGTGTGAGTGTGTGTGTGTGAGTGAGAGTGTGTGTGTGAGAGTGAGAGAGAGTGTGAGTGTGTGAGTGTGTGTGTGTGAGTGAGAGTGTGTGTGTGAGAGTGAGAGAGAGTGTGAGTGTGTGAGTGTGTGTGTGTGAGTGAGAGTGTGTGTGTGAGAGTGAGAGAGAGTGTGAGTGTGTGAGTGTGTGTGTGTGAGTGAGAGTGTGTGTGTGAGAGTGAGAGAGAGTGTGAGTGTGTGAGTGTGTGTGTGTGTGTGTGAGTGTGTGTGTGTGTGTGTGTGTTTGTGTGTGAGAGTGACAGTGAGAGTGAGAGTGAGTGTGAGTGTGTGTGAGTGAGAGTGTGTGTGTGAGAGTGAGAGTGAGTGTGAGTGTGTGAGTGTGTGTGTGTG
>NW_015505812.1:647862-654056 GCF_001515645.1 Sinocyclocheilus grahami
GGGAGTGTGTGTGTGTGTGTGTGTGAGTGAGTGAGAGTGTGTGTGTGTGTGTGTGTGTGTGTGTGTGTAGATAAGCTCACCTCAGTTTCCTGCCTCCTTCTGCTATCTTGGTTTTGTTGAGCAGACCGGCCTTTTCCAGTTCCTGTCATGACACAACCGGTCATTGTGTGTGTGTGTGAGTGTGTGTGTGTCACGAGTGTGTTTGTGTTCAGTTTTTGGTGTAAACATGTTTAGAATGACATCATCAGAATTAGTTAGGATTAAACGGTTTAAACATGAATTTACCCTGCTGAATAGAGCAGATATATATATATATATATATATATATATATATATATATATATATATATATATATATATATATATACCGTATCTCCGTATCTTGGTCCATTGTGTTTTTTTGAAAACCAACGTCACTGCTCCCGTTTTCCAAGAAATTTTGGAGCACTTCATGCTTCCTTCACACTGCCAAAAGCACCAAAAGTTGGTTAATTGACCATGGTGTTGGTGTGCTTGACTGGCTAGCAAACTCACCAGACCTGAACCCCATGGAGAATCTATGGGGTATTGTCAAGAGGAAGATAGACACCAGACCCAACAATGCAGATGACGTGAAGGCCGCTATCAAAGCAACCTGGGCTTCCATACCACCTCAACAGTGCCACAGGCTGATTGTCTCCATGCCACGCCGCACTGATGCAGTAATTCATGCAAAAGGAGGCCCAACCAAGTATTGAGTACATGTACAGTAAATGAACATACTTTCCAGAAGGCCAACAATTCGCTAAAAATGTTTTTTTTATTGGTCTTATGAAGTATTCTAATTTGTTGAGATAGTGAATTGGTGGGTTTTTGTTAAATGTGAGCCAAAATCATCACAATTAAAAGAACCAAAGACTTAAACTACTTCAGTCTGTGTGCATTGAATTTATTTAATACACGAGTTTCACAATTTGAGTTGAATTACTGAAATAAATGAACTTTTCCACAACATTCTAATTTATTGAGATGCACCTGTATATAATACTGCTGAAGAGACACTGTAAATTTAATATAGTTTATTTTACAGTGTTTCTTCAGCAGTATGTTAGCTCTGTATATGTTTGTGTGTTTCTCACCGGTGTGACTCCTTCAGTGTCTGGTGAGCTGTCAGATGAAGGAGGCTCCACCACCAGCCTGTGATCTGACTGTAGACGATATGAAATACAACAATATGATCAAGACGACATAATCTGCAGTAATACTGTGTACATATGTTATAATGTACATCATAATTTAGTTTCCCATGACCCTTTTCTCATCCTCTGTTACATTACAGCCTTTCTTCTATGTTGCTGTCCCTTTAAATAATCATTGCAATGAAAGTAAATAACAATTAAAAATACTATTGTATTTTCCTCTGCTATTTTTGAATAACGTGTTTTCTGGTTCAACGTTTAGCTGGTTTTCTGATGCAATTACTTTCCATTCTTTTTTTTTGCATGCATGCATGTTAATTTTATTAAAAAAATTAAAAATTAAATTAAAATAGGCTATTAAAAAGACCAGCACACATGAAATATGTGGCATTGAGATGAATGGGAATAGATGTATGTGTATGCGTGTAAAAGTCCTGATATGCAGTTCCTCTCACCTTGCCGTTTGCAGAAGCTCTCTGCACCTGTGAGGGCAGGAACATGGAGTAGGAGTGGCTGACGTGTGCCACGCCCCCTGCTAAGGCGGGGTTTCTGCGATGGGCGTCGCCTAACACACCAGAGGCGGAGCTAAGGGCTTCAGATGATGCCATGTGCTGCATGCTCTGCACGGGACGATTTCAGGTTAGCTTCACTCAATTCAGTCCAATCACATTAGATTCAGTCCAGTTGCATTACATCCGCCTCACTTCATCTCAATAATGTTGGGTTTAATTTGTTTATCCTCCAACCACTCAACTCAATTAGCAGACTCAGTTACAGCAGCAGTGGTCAAAAGCAGCTTAACGGACAGACTGAACCCCGGTTCCTCCATATGCTGCGGATTAGTCCGGGATCACACGCTCACCGCCCAAAAACAACAGCACAGACACGAGGAAACGCAAAGACAGAAGCAATGCATCCTTCATTTTTACATTTCACCTCTTTCTGTTCAATCAATCTTTGACTGGCTTGAATGATCTGCGAGTGAGGCGGATCTTAGCAAAACACAAAGTGAAATTAAAGGTCTTTGAGCATTAGGAACTTTGATGACTGATGGTCTAAATGGAAATGGAAACTGTTTATTAAAATAACAACACAAACAAAAAATATGCACCAAATCTGAAAATAGTTACCACATTCTTATAGTTGATAGTTTGAAATAAATGTAAAAATGCTTAAAAACACTAAATTATTAAAGTAATTACTCTGTCTTAATAAATATACCACTAAATACTTTGTTAGTGTAAACATTGTTTTTGTAAAAAAAACCAAAGTTAATTTATTTTAGCTGGAAATATAGTAGAATTAAGTGAAACTGGAACATGAATTTACCACATATAATATAATAATTAATATAATTATGATAGATAGATAGACATATTTATGATAGATAGATAGATAAACATAAAATATTTATGATAGATAGATAGACAGACAACATATTTATGATAGATAGATAGATATATAGATAGATAGATAGATAGTTAGATACAGTATCTCACAGAAGTGAGTACACCCCTCACATTTTTGTAAATATTTTATTATATCTTTTCATGTGACAACACTGAAGAGATGACACTTTGCTACAATGTAAAGTAGTGAGTGTACAGCTTGTATAACAGTGTACATTTGCTGTCCCCTCAAAATAACTCACACACAACTGACGCGTGATTGGCCGTCTCTGATTGGTCCACGGTCGCTGGTTCCGGGGATCTGATTGGTCGCTCACCTTGTTTTGGTGGGCGGGGCTCTCGCGGGCTCTGCGCGGAGGTTTCCACGAGCGCTCCTCGGTAACGGTGTTGACGTAGTAACAGCGTCCGGTTCCGGGATCGCAGTACTGATCCCACAGCTGCAGCGTCTGCAGGGGTCGTTGACCTGGCAACGGCTTGGGAGGCTCCGCCCACTGCTGCTTCCCCTGCTCTGACAGGGAACTCTGGGAAATGTAGGCAGATGATGAGATCTGAGGAGAGAAACATTAGAGAGATTAGAAAGAAACTTGGTGCATAGTTCACTGAAGATGCAGCACACAGCATTATTATTATTATTCTTATTGCATTTATTAATATTTCACTTTTGTTTTTAAATTAGATTTGCTCTTTTTAGTTTCCATTTTAATTTGAGTAATTTTATGTGCTTTTGCCATTTTATTTATTTTTAAACATTTCTATATCGTTTTATTTTTTATTTCAGTTTAAGTTCGTAATTTTAGTACTTTTACTTCAATTTTATATATATATATATATATATAAGTACTAAAATTACAACTACTAACAATCATTTTTTAGTAATTGAAAAAATTTAAATGAAACAAAATACAAATCATTACATGAAAAACTAAAAAATTAGAAACTGAAATAACTGAAATGATGCTTAAATAATACTAAATACTAAAATTACAAACTTAAACTGATTTCATGGAAACTTATTTCAATCTTCTAATTTATAATTTCCATGCAATATATAACATTTTATTTTTATTTCAGTTTTATTTAAATTACCAAAAATGATTTCCAATAGTTTTAGTTTCAGTTTTCTTATTTTAGTAATCTTCAACGTATTTTCAGGTTTTTCCAAGTAATACTTTATATTTTATTTCAGCTTTATTTACATTTTAATTTTTTTTATTTTAGTAACTTGACTACTGTACATTTTTTTCACAGCTTCAATTCATTTTTGTCATCTGATATTTTGTATTTATTTTATTTCAGCTTGATTAATTTAAAGATGATTTGTAATAGTTTCAGTGAACAATAACTACACTGGTTCTAACACATTTCAGAACAGCATGAAATCAATCGTACCGTAAACGCTGATGTAATTCTGCTTTCAAACGTTGTTTTGTTTCAGCAACACTCACTGATTTAAAACCTGTTTAAAAAGCAATTACTGCATTTCTGTTTCGGTTCATGCAATCATGATTTCTGATGCAATCCTCTTAGTGTGTGTCTAATTGGTGTATGTGAGACTAATTAGTGCGTATGCAAGATTATCCAGGTTTAAAGGTGGACAGAGTTGAACTTGAGAGTGCATTTTGGGACTAAAAGTGAGCGTTGTGTGTCAGTGCGGTCACAGACGTACATGCACTAAGTAAGAAAACAGCTTGAAGCCACAACTGTCAAGAGGAAGTGGCCTAAAACACAGACAGACACGACAATATGAACAATACAGAGCGAGAGAATGAAGAAAAGCCATTAGTAGCCACTGAACAATAAAACAGCTGAACGTAAAAGGTTTGCTGAGTGCACTTAAAAGCTCTGACTGATGGATTAGGGTGTGTTTCTGTGCTGTGAATCTCATGGAGATGCTGCGTAAACGGAGGGATGTTTTCTGAGGTGAGAACGCTGTAGATCTGGATTATATAACTCACCTCTGTGAAGCCATACGGCCACGCCGCGAGAGCGGGACGAGCGTCATGCCACAGACAAACAGCAGCTGTCTCTCTCTCAGACTCCTGGAGCACGGTATACAGTGTATCTCACTATTACAGAGTCAGACTGACTCCTTCAGTACAGAATAAAACAGGCTGTTGAAAGCAAGTCGGTTCGTTTGAAGCTCGAACGCTGCAGGAGAAACGGAGTGTGTATCTGAGCTTTTGGGTGTGTTTGAGTGTGTTAACACGAGCAGACGGCAGCTTTATCACTGTAAAATGCAGAAATTAAACACTGAAAACTAGTGCATGAGACATGACGAGATTTAACCCTGTAAAGCCTGACATATGAAACAATGGTCTATTTACATTTTTTTTTAATGCAACAGTTTATTTACCTTTAGACAATCTTTAAAAAACATTTGCATACTGTATGTATCATATTTGATCCATCAGGCTTTTATGGCTCATATAGTCTGATACTGTGAGAATATGAAGGAAAAAAACAAAATATGAATTTGGTGCAGATGCTGATATTTTTTATGCTTGTAAATTCTGCTGCTTGTAATGTAAATCGATGAGTTCTTTATAACAGTGCAGCAGATACTGACATTAAATGATCTAAATATCAGTCTATATCTCCAATAATCTGTCTCAGTAAAATGAGATTGAAATGCTCCAAACATATAATGCAGTGATTGAGAGCTGAAGAAATAAAGGCTCCTCAGAAGATGTGAGATGTTCTGGAGGCTTGTGAAGATCATTCCTCCGCTGAGGAACAGTGAAAGTAAAGCTTCTGGAAACAAACGCTCCTCAAAAGATCCTGAGGATCAGATTTGAGACTCTAAAACATGATTGATGGAGAACCAAGCAAAGCTGAGCTGCTTCAGTGCAGTAAGTGTTCATCTGGAGATATTACTGCAGTTATTCTGACGATTATTTGATCAAAATCAGTCAAGATTCACAGCAGAAAGACACGAGAAGCTGAAGCTGGACGCTTGTACAATTACACTAAAAGAGCTTTTACTGATAAAAACTGTAAACTATCAATCAGAGACAGAAGACATGAGGAGATTGAGCAAAGTTTGATCATTTAGAGGCATAGAAATGGGCTTCTTAGGGTTCTAAAGTGTGCGTGTGCCATCTTTAAATGTCCCAGTACACCGAGCATGAGACTGAAGTGACGGTTTTATTGTGCACATCCAGAGTGATGTCACTTCCTGGCAATGCTCTGATCGCAGAGAGCTGTTCAACATCAGAGCAATAACCATCTAAACAGCTGAAATCACCATGAGTGGCACAAGTCCACAATAATCCCCCATAATATTTGATATTGATGCCTTGTTTGTTATTAGGATCACAAAAATGTTTAAATGTTACTTTGTTAATCTGCTCTGCCTCATTAATGTCAAATTGATCGAGATGCCAATCAAATCAAAGTGGGCGGGGCTTAAATGTACACAGAAACTGAATATGATGCTTCATTTTAACAGTCGCTAAACATTTAATATTTGGCAGGAGTTTTACAATAGAAATGTTCTTTATGGTTCTTTATAAAACCATTTAGACCAGGGTGTCCTGCTCCTGGAGAGAGTGTGCGTGTGTGTGTGTGTGTGTGTGTGTGTGTGTGAGTGTGAGAGAGTGTGTGTGTG
>NW_015505812.1:655143-657766 GCF_001515645.1 Sinocyclocheilus grahami
GTGTGTGTGAGTGTGAGTGTGTGTGTGAGCGTGAGCGTGAGCGTGAGTGTGAGTGTGTGTGTTGTGTAATGGCTCCTCTAGTATCTGTGCCAGAAAAAAGTATTTTCTGGCACGGAGTGGCCACGGTTTTCAACAGGGATTGTATTTAAGGATCTACTGTATATCGAGAGCTGGTTAAAAATTCAAACTCAAGAACTTCTGTGAAATATGAGAGTGTGTGTGCTTGTTTTGAGTGTATATTGGCAAAAACTAAATAACACAAATATTACTGCGGTACGTTTTACAAGAAAATACTATTTCAGTCTTTCTGCTTCAAATTTCATATTCAATTCAATGTTATTTTGCAATTTCTTTGTAATTATTTGTAAAATTGACTAGCCATGTCTGAGTGAAAATTGTTTCTACACCAAATTAAGTATAGGATTTATTTTGTAAAACATGGTCAGGTCAAAGTGTCTGAATAATTTTTGGTCCCAAATTGTTATCAGTTTTACTGGTTAGTCCACTGTATGAAGAATTATTGTGTATAACATATCACAGTTTACTTTATTTCGCTATCCTCACTTACATAAATTAATATAGTGTCCTGCACCGGTGCACCCACTATTAAAAAATATCAAATTATATCTGGTGTCTGAATACTTTTTGGTTTGACTCTAGTTATATATTTTTATTGATATATCTGTCATTAATAAATCCATATTTTTTCAACTAATTAAATATTGCTTGTTCCACAGATAGCAATATTTTAACCAGTCATAGTTTTTTAACTTAAATAAACTGAATTGTTTTCATAATAAACAGATCTGTGCTGATTCTGGGTTATTTGAATAAATGCATTTTGAAAATATGATTTTATGATTTAAATAAAATAAATTTTTTAATTGAAAATTGTTTAAACTGATTATATACTGTATATACAAAACTGAGTTCATAATTTTTAATTGAATCCATTTTATTCAATCCAATTTAATTTTCATAATAAACTAATTTATGCTGATTTTAAGCAATTTGAATAAATGCATTTTGAAAATATGATTTTATGATTTAAATAAAATCGATTTCTGAGTGACAATAGTGAATGACAATTAAATGTGGGTGTGCGTGAAAAAAATTCAGATGTAACCCCCTTTGTAATCGTTAACGTTTTCATAAGTAACTAATTTAATTACACATTTTTTCTAAGTAACTGTAACTGATTACAATTACATTTATTTTGTAATTAAATTACGTAATTTAGTTACATGTAACTTCCCAACACTAAGCGTCAGTTATGATATACAGTATGTGACCCTGGAGCACAAAACCAGTCTAAAGCCTCGTACACACGGGACGATTATCGCGCGCGCTAATCGCCGACGTTTTTCAACGCTTCTTTTGTGTTCATACCCAAGCGATTTACGCAGGCGATGAGCCGAGTGAACGTGCAAATTCACTCCCTGACATTAGATGGCGCTTAATGAAAAACAGAAATACCCCGGTGCACATCGAATCCTATTTGATCTATTTGAGATTTGAGATTTTTGATGTTTATCAAGATTTTTGTAGTCGCTATTGCGTTTGTCATAAAGCCCTTTGTGTTCAGACACCAATGAGACCAGCAGCTCTACATTCATCTTGCCTCGATGCATCTTCTTGGTCTACTTGCTTCCTCTTCGTCGTTAGGTATCAATGTGTGCTCGGCAAGACCGTTTTGTGCTTGAGCGCCACCAAGTCGTGTTTTACTGTAACTTCAGCAGCTCCAGGCACGTGAACAAAAGCGGCAATCTCATTGGTCGGCCAGTTTTTAACGCGGCGCGCCAAACCAAAAAAACGAGCCCAAAGCATTTTTTTTTTAAATGACGCTTTTACGCCTTGTGTCGGTGTGCACACTCACATTGGTGCCCTTTGTTTAGTCACAAGGCGTTAAACGTCGGCGATAATCGCGCACAATATTCGTGCCGGTGTGAACAAGCCTTTAAGTCGCTGGGGTATATTTGTAGCAATAGCCAACAATACATTGTATGGGTCAAAATTATAGATTTTTTTTATGCCAAAAATCATTAGGATATTAAGTAAAGATCATGTTCCGTGAAGATATTTTGTAAATTTCCTAACGTAAATATATCAGAACTTAATGTTTGATTAGTAATATGCATTGCTAAGAACTTCATTTGAACAACTTTAAAGATGATTTTCTCAATATTTAGATTTTTTTGCACCCTCAGATTCCAGATTTTCAAATAGTTGTATTTCAGCCAAATATTGTCCGATCCAAACAAACCATACATCACTGGAAAGCTTATTCACCTGTATGCGTCCCTGCGTGTGTCTGTGAGCGGCCGCGCTCATGTCCCACTGGCTGCAGGATTTAGTCGGGCTGCTGGGGCTCGGGTCCTGGTTCTGGTATGGGTTCTGGGGAAGGTTGCTGGAGCTTTGGCTGCGGGCGATCGGGACGCCTGGAACCGAGAGGTGACCCGAGGGTGAGGCAGAGGAACTGGAGAGGGGTAACGTCGGGAAACGTCCTCGCGCTGAGACTCTGTGTTTGTCCATCAAGGCACTGCTGCAGCTGAGATTCTCCATGGAACGACAGAACTGCTTATCAGGCACTGAGAGGAACCACAGACAAAACAGGCGAAAGAGA
>NW_015505812.1:662039-672946 GCF_001515645.1 Sinocyclocheilus grahami
GTAAATATATCAGAACTTAATGTTTGATTAGTAATATGCATTGCTAAGAACTTCATTTGAACAACTTTAAAGATGATTTTCTCAATATTTAGATTTTTTTGCACCCTCAGATTCCAGATTTTCAAATAGTTGTATTTCAGCCAAATATTGTCCGATCCAAACAAACCATACATCACTGGAAAGCTTATTCACCTGTATGCGTCCCTGCGTGTGTCTGTGAGCGGCCGCGCTCATGTCCCACTGGCTGCAGGATTTAGTCGGGCTGCTGGGGCTCGGGTCCTGGTTCTGGTATGGGTTCTGGGGAAGGTTGCTGGAGCTTTGGCTGCGGGCGATCGGGACGCCGGGAACCGAGAGGTGACCCGAGGGCGAGGCGGAGGAACCGAACAGGGGTAACGTCGGGAAACGTCCTCGCGCTGAGACTCTGTGTTTGTCCATCAAGGCACTGCTGCAGCTGAGATTCTCCATGGAACGACAGAACTGCTTATCAGGCACTGAGAGGAACCACAGACAAAACAGGCCAATTAGACCTTAAAGAGACAGGTCATCCAGAAACGAAACGGGCTTCGTGACTTAATGGAAACTTCAGGAGATCTCTACCTTTTATTATACTGAAATATGAACTTAAAGGGATAGTTCATTCAAAAATTAAATTTTTTATTAATTATTTTAATTAATTAATTAATTATTCTGTCATTAATTACTCACCCTCATGTCGTTCCAAACCCGTAAGACCTTCGTTCATCTTCAGAACACAAATTAAGATATTTTTGATGAACTCCGAGAGCTCTCTGATCTCCGTAGACAGCAAGGATCCTAACACGATCAACGCACAGAAACGTAGCAAGGACATCGTTAAAATAGTGACATCAGTGGTTAAACAATTCGTCTCTCCACGTCACCCTGTAACGCCATTTTGGAGAGTATCACATACATAAACAAATACGTTTGATCTAATAAAGAAAAGAAAACAAAACAAATAGAATACAAAAAGAATAGAGAAGCTGGTGTTAGTTTTTTACATTTTTATTAAAGAAAACAAGCAGTAAGTAAATGAATAGAGTGCAAGTCTAAAAGGGTTAAAAAAAAAATTTAAAGTATAGAATTAGAATAGAGAGTGGTAGAGTTAAAGGGTCAAATAAAGATGGAAGTGATGTGTTTTTAGCCGATTCTTGAAGATGGCTAATTACGGTTGAACCACTGACGTCACACGGATAATTTTAACGATCTCCTTGCTACGTTTCTGTGCATTGATCGTGGTAATATCCTTGCTGTCTATGGAGCGTCAGAGAGCTCTCGGAGTTCATCTAAATATTTCAGAATTTGTGTTCCGAAGATGAACGAAGGTCTTACAGGTTTGGAATGACATGCATGTCAAGGCTTGCCTAGTGATGCTGGAAGCCGGTTTACGGAGAGTGTGTCCTAACCATCTCCAGCGATGTTGGATGATCTCTTCGTCTGCTGGTTTTTGGCTTGTGCGCTGCCAGAGTTCCTGATGGTAATCTGATCTGGAGAATGCACCGCAGACATATGTTGATAAATGTCTGTATCTTTTTGGTGGTGGTTACAGGGGTCCTCCATGTTTCAGAGCTATAGAGCAGCACTGACTTCACGTTTGTGTTAAACACCCTGATCTTTGTTTTGATGGACAAGTCTCTTGAGCTCCAGATACAGGTGCATCTCAGTTGGAGAAAAGCTGTCCTGGCCTTGCCAATCTTTGCTTTCACATCGGCGTCAGTTCCACCCTGTTAATTTATGATGCTGAATTATCATTGTGTATGAAATGTGCTATATAAATAAACTTGCCTTGACTTGCCTAAGTTTCGGCTTTACACGGGCGACAAGGAGATGGTGGTCCGAAGCAACGTCAGCGCCTTGTCTGACACGCACTTCTTGGAGGGACCTCCTGAATTTCTTGGTAATACATACATGGTCAATCTGGTTCTCGGTGGAGAGGTCCGCTGATATCCAGGTAGCCTTGTGTATTTGTTTGTGAGGGAAGACGCTTCCTCCTATGACTAGATTTCTTACGTCGCAAAGGTCAGCAAACCTCTCTCCATTTTCATTCATCTCCCCCAAGCCCTCTCGTCCCATGACCTCCTCATAGTTGTCTCTTGGCCGTTCTTTGCATTAAAGTCTCCCATTACCGTGGTGATGTCTCTTTCTGAGTGACTGTCAGTGATGGTCTGCAATCTGTTGTAAAAGTCTTCCTTATCATCTTCCTCGCTGTCATTTGTCGGGGCATAACACTGGATATTATTCCTGTTTAGTCTTCTCTTCTTAGTTCTAAATGAAGCAGTGTTGAGTCTTGGTCCATGTGCCTCCCATCCAATGAGCGCTCTCTGTGCAGTCTTGGAAAGCATGAAGGCCACTCCCTGGGTGTGTGACGCATTTTCTTCCTCGTGTCCTGAGAACAGCAGTAATTCTCATGTGGCGAGCCTTTTCCGGAGTGGATGGATGGAGGATGCTGATGTTATAATTCCTCATCTCCGCTGCCACCTGCGCTGTCTTTCCAGATTCAAACATGGTGCTCACAATGCATGTTCCGATGATGGTGGTGGTCCTGGTGGAAATGATGGTCTTCGGCCTGGTAGCTTCCAGTGTCTGGCTTTTATTACCCGGCTTTTCCAGCCGGAGATCCATCCTTTCCCAGAACCGATAAGTCAGTTGAAATCCTTGTTGGCATTTCTGTAGCAAGATCTTTTTTACGGGGAGGGGTTGCTAGCCCTTTGCCCAACCCTCCTCCTTTTACATCCGGGCTTGGGACTGGCAATGGCGGAATGACATGAGGGTGAGTAATCAATGACAGAATTTTCATTTTTGGGTGAACTAACCCTTTAATGTAAAACTCCATGAAAGTGAAAAAAAAAACAGTAACGACCCCAAACTTGAATGGTAGTGTATTTATAAAAATTAGATCTACCTGAGCCGTGCGTTTGCATGCAGGGTGTGAGGGAACCTCGTGGAATCATCTTGAAGCTCTCGGATGCTGATTGGCTGGAGGGTAGCGAGGGCCGGAATTGGCTGATAGGCAGCTCAATGACGTATGTCGCTGGCACATATATGGGTTTGACCTTCGCGCCGACCCCGATCCTCCGCGCCTGCCACCAGTCCGCATTGGTCTTTTTCAGCAGCAGAAAGCGCTCGCCCTCGTGTATGGAGACCAGATGGCCGTCAACGGAGCGGTACGAGTAATCATACTGAGCCTCCAGAACCACAGTACTGCCCAGCCTGGACCCCGAGATCACGGTTCCACGGCGCCAGCTTCCCGACAGCATGGTTCCTCTCAGAGACACACGGAGGGTGAGCGTTGGACAAAGACACCACCAGAGCGAGACGACACGAGTGCCATGATCTGAAACAGAAAGGCTTGTTACACTCACAATAAAATATACTGATATTATGCCACACTCTAAAAAATCCTGGGTTAAATATAACCCAGCGGTTGGATAGTTTTGACCCAGCGGTTGGGTTCAAACCAACCCAACCACTGGGTCAAAACAACCCAATACACTCTTAAAAATAAAGGTGCTTCACGATGCCATAGAAGAACCTTTTTGTCTAAATGGTTCCATAAAGAACCTTCAACATCTGAAAAACTTTTATGTTTGACAAAAGGTTCTTTGTGGCGAAAGAAGGTTCTTCAGATTATAAAAAGGTAAGAAAGAGATGGTTCTTTAAAGAAACTTTGACTGAATGCTTCTTTGTGGAACCAAAAATGGTTCTTCTATGGCATCGCTTGAAGAACCTTTTGAAGCACCTTTATTTTTAAGAGTGTAGCTGAGTTTGTCCCTTTTTAACCCAGCATTTTTTAGAGTGCAGTAATCACAGAAATGTAGCATTGCATCACTTGCTCATCAATGGATCCTTTTTATTTGTTTGTTTTATTTGACAAAACTTAAAACATAATACAAGTAACAATTAATCTCCGCACACCTGACGGCAATCGGTAGGTGCGTAGGAGACAAAGACCAAAAAGGTCAAAACTGAAAAACAAACACAAATGCCGCACACTACCAAACTATGCAAAAAGTATCAAAAACGTTTATTTATGACGTTTAATCAGAAATGACTTAGTCCTATACCAAATGGTAATTATCGGTGTGGTAATTGTGCTCAGTGCAATAATACATCAAAAACTTCAGACTTTATCACCTATGGGCATGAACAATGAAGCATTATTTAATGTGATGTTATAATGCATGTGGATTCGGGTGTATATGAATATGTGTATGTATGTAGTATATGTTTTTTTTTGAGTCAATGACGTCACTGTAAAAAATGCTGGGTTAAATATGGACAAACCCAGCGACTGGGTTGTTTTCAACCAACGGCTGCGTTAAATGTTTAACCCAGCCTTCTGGGTAGTAACACAACCGCTTGGTCAAAAACAACCCAATCGCTGGGTTTGTCCATATTTTATCCAGCGCTGGGTTGTATTTAACCCAGCATTTTTTAGAGTGTACCCATTGTGTGTTGTTATTAATCGATGGTCCTTTGCAGGGATTGGTCACAATTTATTTTTACATGTGGTTTAGTTTGTAATTACACGTTTAAAGATACCTGTTGAAGGTCATGCGACTGAAACGTCTTAAATAAACGTTTTTGATACTTAAAACATAATACAAAAAAGTGCAAAAAGACTAATTCATACACATTTCAAAACCGTCGAGGATAAAATACACAAAACAGCCATCGGCTTATTTCCATCGTGGTCCTCGGTATTTAAAAAAATGGACGAACAAATCATAAATGGAGTGCAATCCACATCAAGTTCAGAAACTCACCACACAAACTTCAAAACATGATAAAACAACCATTTTTTAACTTCCCTTCTAAAATCAACTTGTATCTCTTGAATACACTCAGTTAATTTATTCCAAGCAACAGAGCTCGTATATAAGAAAGTTTTTTTTCCCATTTCACTCTTAAACCTACAAGTATATTTAATTACTACTCGCCCTTGTAGAAAGAAAGGTACATAATATTCTAACAGAGACATTGCAGTGAATGGGTGCCGTCAGAATGAGAGTCTAAACAGCTGATAAAAACATCACAATAATCCACAGAACTCCAGTCCATCAGTTAACATCTGGAGAAGACAAAAGCTGAGACACATCCAGCATTAAGATGCTTTTAACTAAAACACGAGTCTGTAATCCATAATAACGCTGAAAAAGTGCATCTGCTGTTGTCTATCACATCAAAATCTAGTCACATATTTGTTTAGAGCTGTTTAAACGCTGCTTGATCTGCGCAGATTTCTCTCCGCTTTTTCACTGGAGGAAGCGTTATTATGGATTACAGACTCGTGTTTTAGTTAAAAAGGTCTTAATGCTGGATGTGTCTCAGCTTTTGTCTTCTCCAGATGTTAACTGATGGACTGGAGTGCTGTGGATTGTTGTGATGTTTTTATCAGCTGTTTGGACTCTCATTCTGACGGCACCCATTCACTGCAGAGCATCCATTGCTGAGACACTGATGCAGTGCTACATTTCTACAAACCTGATGAAGAAACAAACTCATCTACATCTAGGATGGCCTGAGGGTGAGCACATTTACAGCAAATTTGCAATTTTGACTGAACTATTCCTTTAAGAAAGTAGCATACAATTTAATTGAAATACAGCTCATAAAAAACTATGGAAATTAATGCAATTTCTACTTCAAATTCACTCAGATTTAAAAAAACAAAAACAAGTAATCGTTTATCTATTAAGAAGATTGTTGGTAGATTTTAAAACTTAACACATGCTTCTGTTGACAAGGCAGACATGGTCATTAATGCTCAAAATGGACTATTAATTCGTTTGGCCAATATATTGGTCCATTATCAGTTCTAAATTAAATTACCCTCTGACCAAACATATTTATAGACAAAACACATTGTGTAGTTGCAGCGCAGAGTTGATGAAATGTTAATAATTAATTCTATTATTTTAAGAAATTAAATAAAAATAATACTGACTAAAAATATGATTTTTTTTTTAAATGTACTATATTGAAATATTAAATTTAAAACTCATGGGCATCCAACATGACATCTCTTCCATCAGTTGCATTAATAACACGGGTATTAATGCAGCGCTGATATTTGTGGCGTGTGAACTGATGGATGATGGACTGAGAGACTGTGTGCTGTACGCTTGCAACACTGAAAGGCTTTTAACACAAACATTCAGTGTGTGTGTGACTTTTATTTCCTACATTATAGGGACCAAATGTTCCCAAAAAGATGGCAATATCCAAAATCCTTGACCTTGTGGGGACATGAGAAAAACAGTGCATATATCACACAGAATGAAGTGTGTTTTTTTGTGATTAACACTTCATTATGCTTTTGCTGCGAACACATTTACCAGCAACGATAATAACACATTTTCATTGACTTAATTCAGTGTGGACTGATAACAAATATAAAACAGAAACACAAAGGAAAAACAGAAACACATACATAAAAAAGGAGTAACAGAAATAATAAGAGAACATATACATGTGTTGTGTGTGTATACATATATATAAATATATGTAAGGAAATAACTGTAGGCCTATACATAATGTCAGAGATTAATAAAATGCAGGAAGAAAGCGTCTCATGAAATAAAGGTAAAACAAATCACACAAACAAAGAAACCTGCCATCCCACATACCTTAGATGACAACTTTAGAATGAAGTGTTTTGAGAATCTAAAATGCCTGCAGTTTTGTGTGAGGGGTAGGTTTAGGGTAAGAAAATACAGTTTGTACAGTAGAAAAACCATTACGCCTATAGAAAATTAACCCATAAAACATGGAAACACAACGTGTGTGTGTGTGTGTGTGAGAGAGAGAGTGTGAGTGTGTGAGAGGGTGAGTGTGTGAGAGTGTGAGTGTGAGAGAGTGTGTGTGAGTGTGAGTGTGAGTGTGTGGGTGGGGGTGTGTGAGAGTGTGTGTGTGTGAGAGTGTGAGAGTGTGTGTGTGTGAGAGTGTGAGAGTGTGTGTGTGTGAGAGTGTGAGAGTGTGTGTGTGTGAGAGTGTGAGAGTGTGTGTGTGTGAGAGTGTGAGAGTGTGTGTGTGTGAGAGTGTGAGAGTGTGTGTGTGTGAGAGTGTGAGAGTGTGTGTGTGTGAGAGTGTGAGAGTGTGTGTGTGTGAGAGTGTGAGAGTGTGTGTGTGTGAGAGTGTGAGAGTGTGTGTGTGTGAGAGTGTGAGAGTGTGTGTGTGTGAGAGTGTGAGAGTGTGTGTGTGTGAGAGTGTGAGAGTGTGTGTGTGTGAGAGTGTGAGAGTGTGTGTGTGTGAGAGTGTGAGAGTGTGTGTGTGTGAGAGTGTGAGAGTGTGTGTGTGTGAGAGTGTGAGAGTGTGTGTGTGTGAGAGTGTGAGAGTGTGTGTGTGTGAGAGTGTGAGAGTGTGTGTGTGTGAGAGTGTGAGAGTGTGTGTGTGTGAGAGTGTGAGAGTGTGTGTGTGTGAGAGTGTGAGAGTGTGTGTGTGTGAGAGTGTGAGAGTGTGTGTGTGTGAGAGTGTGAGAGTGTGTGTGTGTGAGAGTGTGAGAGTGTGTGTGTGTGAGAGTGTGAGAGTGTGTGTGTGTGAGAGTGTGAGAGTGTGTGTGTGTGAGAGTGTGAGAGTGTGTGTGTGTGAGAGTGTGAGAGTGTGTGTGTGTGAGAGTGTGAGAGTGTGTGTGTGTGAGAGTGTGAGAGTGTGTGTGTGTGAGAGTGTGAGAGTGTGTGTGTGTGAGAGTGTGAGAGTGTGTGTGTGTGAGAGTGTGAGAGTGTGTGTGTGTGAGAGTGTGAGAGTGTGTGTGTGTGAGAGTGTGAGAGTGTGTGTGTGTGAGAGTGTGAGAGTGTGTGTGTGTGAGAGTGTGAGAGTGTGTGTGTGTGAGAGTGTGAGAGTGTGTGTGTGTGAGAGTGTGAGAGTGTGTGTGTGTGAGAGTGTGAGAGTGTGTGTGTGTGAGAGTGTGAGAGTGTGTGTGTGTGTGTGGTTGGTGGGTTAACTGATAATCTCCAGCATGTTCTGATAATCCTCACTATAAAGCAGAATGCTAAATGACCCTTAATGTAGCACAGGCTCCAAATGTCTGAGACCACAAGAGAAAATGCTTTTATGCATCTCTTGTTAATTGTTTTCATTACAAATTATTTTAGCAACATAGCAACTTGAGTTGCATCATCTCATCTGCTGTAAATTGTGCAATGATTCAGTTACTTGAAAAATGAAGGTTCCTTATTGGCACTGATGGTTCAGCCTTTAACATCCATGGAACCTTTCAAATGCACAAAAGGTTCTTTATAATAGAAAAAGATAATTTAGGTTATTAAAATGTTCTTAATAAAACAAAACTAATTTATTTCCGATATTCAGAGATATTCATGTTCTCAGACTCTCTGTGTGTTTCTGCACTGATTCTCTATCACACAGGCACTCGGACGCCTCTCATAATGTCAGAGTAATGCAGTTGTGTGTGATAACAAGAGCCAACCATACTGACTCTGCGAGAAATAAGGAGATGAGACGCGACGTGCAGAAAACAGGAAACCACACGTGCTTTACCAGCACCAGAGTCCAACAGACTCACAGCGGCTCCAGCAGCGAGAACTAAACCAGAAAACACTCAGAGACCGCTTTCCTTCATCATTCACTGAGCGCAGATGGACGCCAGTCTGACTCACTGTTAACACATATGCTGAAGAACACACACACACAAAAACAAACACACAGACATTCACACACACACACACACACAAACAAACAAACAAACACACTCACTCACTCACACACACACACACACACACACTCTCTCTCTCTCTCTCACACACACACACACACACACACTCTCTCTCTCTCTCTCACACACACACACACACACACACTCTCTCTCTCTCTCTCACACACACACACACACACACACTCTCTCTCTCTCTCTCACACACACACACACACACACACTCTCTCTCTCTCTCTCACACACACACACACACACACACTCTCTCTCTCTCTCTCACACACACACACACACACACACTCTCTCTCTCTCTCTCACACACACACACACACACACACTCTCTCTCTCTCTCTCACACACACACACACACACACACTCTCTCTCTCTCTCTCACACACACACACACACACACACTCTCTCTCTCTCTCTCACACACACACACACACACACACTCTCTCTCTCTCTCTCACACACACACACACACACACACTCTCTCTCTCTCTCTCACACACACACACACACACACACTCTCTCTCTCTCTCTCACACACACACACACACACACACTCTCTCTCTCTCTCTCACACACACACACACACACACACTCTCTCTCTCTCTCTCACACACACACACACACACACACTCTCTCTCTCTCTCTCACACACACACACACACACACACTCTCTCTCTCTCTCTCACACACACACACACACACACACTCTCTCTCTCTCTCTCACACACACACACACACACACACTCTCTCTCTCTCTCTCACACACACACACACACACACACTCTCTCTCTCTCTCTCACACACACACACACACACACACTCTCTCTCTCTCTCTCACACACACACACACACACACACTCTCTCTCTCTCTCTCACACACACACACACACACACACTCTCTCTCTCTCTCTCACACACACACACACACACACACTCTCTCTCTCTCTCTCACACACACACACACACACACACTCTCTCTCTCTCTCTCACACACACACACACACACACACTCTCTCTCTCTCTCTCACACACACACACACACACACACTCTCTCTCTCTCTCTCACACACACACACACACACACACTCTCTCTCTCTCTCTCACACACACACACACACACACACTCTCTCTCTCTCTCTCACACACACACACACACACACACTCTCTCTCTCTCTCTCACACACACACACACACACACACTCTCTCTCTCTCTCTCACACACACACACACACACACACTCTCTCTCTCTCTCTCACACACACACACACACACACACTCTCTCTCTCTCTCTCACACACACACACACACACACACTCTCTCTCTCTCTCTCACACACACACACACACACACACTCTCTCTCTCTCTCTCACACACACACACACACACACACTCTCTCTCTCTCTCTCACACACACACACACACACACACTCTCTCTCTCTCTCTCACACACACACACACACACACACTCTCTCTCTCTCTCTCACACACACACACACACACACACTCTCTCTCTCTCTCTCACACACACACACACACACACACTCTCTCTCTCTCTCTCACACACACACACACACACACACTCTCTCTCTCTCTCTCACACACACACACACACACACACTCTCTCTCTCTCTCTCACACACACACACACACACACACTCTCTCTCTCTCTCTCACACACACACACACACACACACTCTCTCTCTCTCTCTCACACACACACACACACACACACTCTCTCTCTCTCTCTCACACACACACACACACACACACTCTCTCTCTCTCTCTCACACACACACACACACACACACTCTCTCTCTCTCTCTCACACACACACACACACACACACTCTCTCTCTCTCTCTCACACACACACACACACACACACTCTCTCTCTCTCTCTCACACACACACACACACACACACTCTCTCTCTCTCTCTCACACACACACACACACACACACACACAGACAAAAACAAACACACACAGACAATAACACACTCAAAGACAAAAAGAAACACTCCCCCCCACACACACAGACAAAAACAGACACACACACACACACACACACACACACACAGACACTCTCAGAAAATAAGACACACAGACCCTCACACACACACACAAACAAACAAACACACTCACTCACACACACACACACACACACACACACTCAGAAACAAACAAACTCACTCACAAACAAACAAAC
>NW_015505812.1:674885-675696 GCF_001515645.1 Sinocyclocheilus grahami
ACACACACACACACACACACGCACCCACACACACACACACACACAAGGGAACACTGTGTCGTTCAGTCACTGTACAATGACTCATTATCATCCGTTTTACTAAGGAATTAATTGATTAACCTCGTTTACAGGCACATATTGTACAAATGCATTGTGTTTGCGTGTCAAAACTGCTGTTGTCCACTCTGAAGTGTGTACTTTGTGCAGTGCACACTACATGTGACTAGTGTTGTGTAGATGAGTCCTGGTGTCCACAAACGCACAGCGAGCACAAATCAATGGATGAATCAGTGATGCGAACTGATCAGCTGCACTGTGCTTTCTCTCTATATTGTCGAGTTGATCAGATAATATGGACTGAAGTATGAGGTTGTGGCTGCTGCAGTGTGCCGTTTACCTCTTTATGTATTCCCATTCAACCACAAATACACAACCACACACACTGCGTCAGCAACCATGTCTAATAATATCAACGCATCTAAACGCGGTGAACTTATGGTTAAACATCTGAGCTGCTAAACAAACACGTCACATTTGGTCGTGACCCACAAACTAGAGATTTCACAAACTTAACTAGTCATCATTATGCAATTTCAGGGAACAGCCATTAAACTGTGCTCACTCTGAGAATGAGCATTAAACCGCTGTGGCCTCTGAACTTCTAGAATTATTATGTGTTAAATACAGGTCTGTAAGAAATCAAGGCTTTTATTCTTCAAGGATGCATTAAATCGATCAAAAGTGAGAATAAAGATGTTTATAATGCCACAAAAGATTTCTATTTCAAATAAATGCTGTTCTTTTGAACTTT
>NW_015505812.1:676819-677328 GCF_001515645.1 Sinocyclocheilus grahami
CGCTCAATCAGAAAAACTTCTTAAATAAAATATTTTATTAAATATTAATCATTTTGGTGAAATATTAATGAAATAAATGTAATTTAATTGAATAAAAACACTTCACGTCTTTACGTATAATGCATTATGAAAGATTTATAAGGTACCTTATCTTTTAATGATTGTAACCAAAGTTAAAATGCATTATAATATCTGAAAGTTTGGTTGTGATGTCTTTAATGCATTATACTTTCTAAACGTGTAACAGTGTGTTATAATGCATTATAACTTTGATTGCAATTATTCATGAGATCATACAATGCATTACAAGGCATATTTGATTAATGCATTACAATTATTTTATAATGCATATATATAAAGGCTTTGAGTAAGTGTTACCAAAAATCTTTTAGGGTTTGGTTTAGTCTGTAGTCCTTATAATTAGGTTTATATAAAAATAAGAGAATTCTATAATGTGTCCTCATTTAGTGTGTGTGTGTGTGTGAGTGTGTGTGTGTGTGTGTGTGTGT
>NW_015505812.1:680022-684544 GCF_001515645.1 Sinocyclocheilus grahami
TGTGTGTGAGTGTGTGTGAGTGTGAGTGAGTGAGTGTGTGTGTGTATATGTCCTGCAAAAAGAGCCCCATGGCTGTGAGGTTTTTCCATTACGATCTTTTGAACATTAGCGCTCACACAGTCACATTTCTGAGTCACATCGACCCACAGCTAAAAACAGACGCATCCAACACCAACTGCACACTGCAGTTAAAGATATATGCACATAAATGTATAAGTAGATCATAAAATCTTTGGTGTCTGTAGGTTTGACCATCTAAACGGGCTTTTTAGGGCATGACAGTGCAATATTTCACTAAAAATAGATGTGTGTGAACTGTAAAATACATTTAGAAGCATGCAAAAAAAATCAATAAATACAGTAAATAAAAAAATGTATTCTAATTTTAAGACGTCTTAAATTTGTGGATGAAAACAGGAATTGCAATATAACCAGCAATCACTAAATAGCATGCATTTATGCCAAAAGAGCGCTTATAATTTATTGTTGATGAATTATGACAATGTTTATTCATGGTGTCTATATTGTAATATTTTGTAGACGGTTGTAGTAAAGCATTGACGTTTCAAAATAAGAGTCCCATAAATAATGATTGCATTGAAACAATTTTCACTTAGAAATTGCTAGTAAATTTCATAAGCGGTTACAAAAACGCACATCGAATTAAACGTGGAATTCTGAAAGACTGAAATATTATTTTCTGTTATAATCTGTTGCATTCACAACTTGTTTACAGTATATTTTGGGCTTGTTTATAACTAAAAGTCTATTATTTAATACCTTTTCACTGCATCCTTAGTTTTTTACCGTGCTCCTAAAATACTCAACTTCTTATGTTGCTTTTGAGAAACACAACTCAGATAAAATGATCAACCAGTCGAACACAAGTGCGTTTGTTCATAATCCTACACAATAAAATATGATTTAGCCATTAGAACGTCTTTGTTTTTGTCCATTTCATCATTTCTGTCATGATTGCATGAGCATTTAGAGTTTTAACTTGCTGGTAAAGAAAGTGCAATGAACTTTGGCAGCACTTTACAAAAGTAGGGCAGCATCTAACCTGACGTTTCAAGTTTAGTAGGTGGAAATGTTTTACGGCATATTTCCTCTTCCTGTTTATATAGGAACTGAGGCAGCAATATCTTATTTAGCTTGAAGAAATACAGAAGACAATGCAGAAAGCTCTTGAGAAAAGTGAAACAAACCTAAAATCACAGGTTATGACGGAAAGGTAATGTTATGATAACGCAGAATCTGCATAAATATAAGAGATAACATGCAGTGTCTGTTATCTCAGTTTCATGTCGTGAAACGAACCGGATGGACAAACGCAAGCTCTAAAAGCAGGATAAAGCCACAGTCAATCTGAAACTAACAGCCTGCAAAAAATAATCTGCTTCATTCATGGGGTTTTCAGAAAGAAAGCGTTTATGCATCAGATTTATGACGGAGTGACTTTACAGCAAAGTGCATTTGCTTTGTCCTCTAGTCGTGCAAGAGATTGTTACGCAAGTTTACATTAAACGTGGCACTACTTATTATAAATGAACACAATGCTGCTCCTGGTCCCAGATCAGACTCCAGCCGGCCTGCAAAAACTCTCCTAAATCTGATTTATTTCTGCTAGAGCTTACAAGTCTTCAAGTTCTCTCCATGCCCTGCGTCTCACAAGAACGTCTGTATAACTGTGAATACTAAAGCTGGCCATTAAAAGTCAAAGATCTGCTCTCCATGTTCATTTTAAAGCGCTTAACCCTTGCCTTGTGACCCATCTTGGTTCATAATCCAAGCCTAAGTTATCATCATCACATCTCGCCAAATGCAATAATTCAAGAATAGTTCAGAAAACCCAATATCAGTCGAGCGTGCATATGAATATTAAGAGAGAGAGAGAGAGTTTAACATATTGGATAACATGAAAATCTTATGAAACACATTGCATTTGCCTCTTGCTACTAAATAAACGTTTACTAAAACATGTGCATATTGTAAATAAATGACTGAACAATTTACATAAACTATCAAAACACCTCATTTAGAGACTGCATGCACAGATTTCTACTTAAATAATATGCACACTTTATAATAATATTAACTAGGCAATGCAAAATACGTATGATTAAGTAAGAATGATTAAGTATAATCTCTATATAGGGCATGCAAATGATGATCTAGGCTATTTGCTTATACCACATTTTTTTTAGTGTTGTTGTGAAAATGATTTATATTGCTTGTACTATAAAATACCGTGAATGTGTTTGTTTGTGAGCTGTGATGCTGTGGTCGTGGCTTACCGGTAACTGCAGGTGCATCCGCGCTTTATTCCAGGTGTCGGTGAACCGGACTGCGCTCGAGCTCAAACTCTCAGAGCGGGGCGGGGCTGCATGGGAGCTGTCACGTGACAGAGAACAGCCAACCAGAGAGCGGCTTCATAAACCAGTGTTATTGATCTAGTTGGATTATTGATTTGTTTCCTGCTCTATGAAATGCACTTTGTGATGCTTTGACAGTATTGCACATTGAAAATCTGGTGTTTTTCATTCAGGCCAACCCATTTAGGGTTTTGAAAAATAAAACAGAATAGAAAAATAATTAAATTAAATTAAAATAAAGAAACACAAAACAAATATTTCAGATTCTGCGCTTGTTCCATTCTACACAACAACAAAAAAAAAATGTAAACGTAAAACAATCGCTCATAATAAAACGTATGGTAACGAACAATTGTGTATTAAATGATAAAATAATGCGAAATATTGCATTTTCGTACTCCTCTCAGATTTTGGGGTTATTCTAAATAATAATAGGCTATAAACACGAATATAGATATGCATATGAATAATTAAAACCATTGTTTTTTTGCCTGTAAAAAAGTGTCGCAACTAATATAAACATTATAGGTTATTCTAAATGAAATACTGAACAATTTACATAAACTACAAAATCACCTTCAGACCCTCATTTAGAGGCTAAATATCGATATAAATGGATTCTAGAAAACATTAACAAATTCCTATCCCACTGAGAGGTGAAATGGAAATTCTCAGAATTATGAGCGATGTTGCTTTAAAATTAAACATTAAATAATCGTGCGCACTGATTTGATAACGCCATTGACCAATTATATCCAGCCGCTCAGCTCTTTGACCAATGAGCTTAACGCTGCCTTGACGGAAGGTTCACGCCTGCGCTGTTGCATTATGGGTATTGTAGTCTTCCGGGCGCGCGAGTTCAGTGCGGTTCCGAAGAACGAGCGACCATTAAAAACTACAATTTCCTCTGATGCGGCCACGTGTTTTGACGCGCGGTTGCATCAGCGTAAATACTCGGTTCACAGACCGGTTCAGTCGCTTCCAGCGGTGTCTGTCTGACCTGTCAAAGTAGATTCATTCAGGAGCGTCCTAAACTGACAAGAGGGTCAAATGAAACTGTATATCTCCGACGGAAACCCGCACTGTATTAAAGTGCTGGCGGCGCTGGAGCTCACTGGAGGGACATGTGACACAGAAGTGGTCAGCCACGAGGGTGAGAGACATTATCTGCTTGTCATCCAGATATCCAGTCTGTTAGTTTCAGTCTGACTGGTCACAGCATGTTTCTGATAGTAATGCAGCTGTCTATGAATATAGCAAACAAAAAAGCACCATAGTATATATGTATAACATCATATATGTGACCCTGGACCACAAAACCAGTCATAAGTGTCAGTTTTTTTAAATGAATGAATAAATAAGCTTTCCATTGATGTGTGGTATGTTAGGAGAGGACAATATTTGGCTGAGATGCAGCTATTTGAAAATCTGGAATCTGAGGGTGCAAAAAAATCTAAATATTGATAATAAATCATCTTTAAAGTTGTTCAAATGAAGTTCTTAGCAATGCATATTACTAATCAAACATTAAGTTTATGGTAGGAAATGTACAAAATATCTTCATGGAACATGATCTTTATTTAATATCCTAATGATTTTTGGCATAAAAGAGAAATGTATAATTGTGACCCATACAATGTATTGTTGGCTATTGCTACAAATATCCCCCAGCGACTTAACACTGCTTTTGTGCTGCAGGGACACATATCTGTATTTATGGTAATACCACAGTGTGTATTAAAGCACCATGTTTATGTTATTACTGCGGTACGTTCCAGTAGTAAACATAGCTCAGACAAATAATTATATCATTTGTTATTCATGGTAAGTATATAACATCATAGTACTGTATACCATATTTGTATTCGCTGTTATTACTGCGGTACGTTCCAGTAGTTTTGTACGGGTGTATTTGCTCAGTGTGTTTCTTTGTGCTTTCGTCGAACAGAGAAAGTGGTCCCTCACTTCACTCGCCCGGTGTCGCCCGCGCTGCTGTTACCCGACGGCCAGCATCTCTTCAGCCCCAACAGCATCTGCCAGTGAGTGCCCGGCCACACGTTACATTAGAGTCATTACACGCTGAAGAAGACACTTTTATTGGGAAGTAAATGTCTGTCATTTTGTTTTTTATTAAATTTTTTTTTTTT
>NW_015505812.1:686413-691817 GCF_001515645.1 Sinocyclocheilus grahami
GTTGCTCCCTAAAGAACAGAGCCGGCTCGTCCTGTAATGCAGATAAACCGGTTGATTATCAGAAGATAAACCCATTTTATAGTCACTTTGCTCTGTGTGCACACCTGCACTGGATTGAAATGATTATATAAATTATATACAGTGCATAACAGTAAAAATAACTGTTAGAAGAGACCATAATCAAATCATTTTAATGTCACAGTCTCATTCTGACAAACACAACCAGACAAATTAATTGACTTGTCCTTGGGTTTTTGAATTAGAATGTCGAATTTTTGGCGTATGATGTTGTGTGTTATTTTAAAAGAGTGTTATTGTTATATCAACAGGCTTTGACCTGAAGCCTATCGAATGTCAAGCAAATTTCACAAAGACACAGTGATATATTTGCATGTTGTTTCCACAGATACCTGTTCGACATCAGCGGTCAAAAGGCGACTGACGCAACTAACCAGTGGCTAGAATGGGAAGCAACCAATTTACAGGTGACTATCGCAACGATTAATGATGAATATGACAACACGGATTATTATTATAATTAGGTAACTGCAACAGATTACCTATACACAGGGCTGTACAGTGCAACATATATGCGCACATTCTATCAGCTGCAGTTCTGGCGCCTCAATATAATGCGCCACATGCATTCACATCAGTGTTAGCTCAGCGGTAGTTACTCTCACGGGACACTGCACTTATGCGCAGTCACAAAACTACATTATTTCCATCTGCTTTAAAGCAATACCGGTTAAACCTTTAATTCATGTGCTGTTCTGCATGCGCTTTTCTGAGCGCGCGCTCACACTGAGAGCCTGTCGAAAGTTGTCTTTCGCGTCTCATTGTGAAAAACACACAAGGTTTACATATAAACAGTTGGTTATGTCTAAAATGAAAGTAAACAGTTGAGAGAGAAACGCGTGCGGCTCTTAAAGGGACAGTAGCTATAAATAATGCGCCACATGCATTCACATCAGTGTTAGCTCAGCGGTAGTTACTCTCACGGGACACTGCACTTATGCGCAGTCACAAAACTACATTATTTCCATCTGCTTTAAAGCAATACCGGTTAAACCTTTAATTCATGTGCTGTTCTGCATGCGCTTTTCTGAGCGCGCGCTCACACTGAGAGCCTGTCGAAAGTTGTCTTTCGCGTCTCATTGTGAAAAACACACAAGGTTTACATATAAACAGTTGGTTATGTCTAAAATGAAAGTAAACAGTTGAGAGAGAAACGCGTGCGGCTCTTAAAGGGACAGTAGCTATAAACATGCTGCCGACTGTCATTAAAGGGATAGTTCACCCAAAAATGTTATTTGTCATTTACTCACATTTTGTCCCAAACCTGTATTCATTTCTTTTTTGTGCTGAACACAAAAGAAGATATTTTGAAGAATGTGAGTAACCAAACGGTAGCTGGTCCACACGGACTTTTACAGTAGGAAGAAAATACCAGCAGCTGCTTGGTTACCCACTTTCTTCAAAAATAGCTTTTATGTTCAACAGACTAAATAAACTAATTCGGGTTTAAAACAACTTGAGTAAATTATGGTGTAAAAATGAAACACTATGACAGAATTGAAAGAATATTCATTTTTGGTGAACTGTTCTTTTAATGTTAATAAAACAAAAAAAACACTCACTGCTCTTATCATCAGTCAGTTGCTTTAAAAAAAGTATAATTGATGTGTATATAGTGTTTTATTTTAATATTTGTTCATTCAATTTCTTGAATGTTACTGTTAAATACTGTACCTGAAAAATAAAGCACCGTTTGTATATTATGTGTATTTGTAATGTATATCTTTGTTCTTATTTTCTAATAACAAAGATAAAATACTGACAAGGATTTTTATCTTTGCTCACTTTGGCCTAAATGTCTGCCATTCTTTTTTATTTTATATTTTCTTAAGGTGTAAGAGGTGTTATGCTTCTGCACTCTTCCATTTTTAGCAAATTAAGAAAACTTTGTCTAAAAACAATTTTTGTGATGGTTTGCGTTTTTTGTGCTCTGTGAGGAACATCAGTGCCTGTTTAAGTGATGCACTCCATTACTTGTGTTAGTTTTCAGACATGATAACAGACGTTTTATACTTGTGCAACAACTTTTTGGCCTGTGCTACAAAACTTTCAAGCTCTGTAGCACCAGTGCTATGTGAAAAAAAAAGTTAACGTACAGCCCTGCCTATACAGCACAATGTGTTGCATGCAAAAGACATTTTTACAATAACTGCATCAGATAAAATAGTTTAGGCTCAGATTAATTTATCACTTGTGGACATGCTGTGATTCTGCATGTTCACACAAGACGGATTAACAAACAGAACAGCATTCTGATGAAAAACATTGCCATCAGAACAAGCCATCGCTTCAGGTTTAGGTCCAGGACCAAGACGTGACCAACATGTCTTCACTCAAAAAAAAAAAAAATGCATTATGCATTTTAATTGCATATACAGTTTCCATGCATTTTGATTTAAACGGTTTAAACATAAACAAACTAATAAACTCAATGTGATGCATGTTTGTCCGATTTCTGTATTCAGGAGACCATGCCATAATTTATTATTAACTATTTGCGTTTTAAATAATACTTTCAAAATGCTTTCATTCAGATTGACTCAAACAGCATAAGTCAGTTCATTGTGAAAATTTAAATGAATTCATTTAAAAAATATAAAGATGATTAAAATATGATCAAGCAATATTCAAATCAATAAATGTATGAATTTAAATATTAAATATATACTATGTTAATATATATGTATATAATGTATGTGTGTGTGTGTGTGTATAAATTATTCAGATATTATATATATTCACATTTAATGTTAAATCTGTATTTATATTTAAATAATCATATTTTCAAAATGCATTTAATCAAATAGCTTAGAATCAACATAAGTCTGTTTATCATGAAAACAGTTACATTTATTCAGTTAAAAAAATATGAAGATGGAACAAGCAATTATATACAGTGGGTACGGAAAGTATTCAGACCCCCTTAAATTTTTCACTCTTTGTTATATTGCAGCCATTTGCTAAAATCATTTAAGTTAATTTTTTTTCCTGCATGATGCTGCCACCACCATGCTTCACTGTTGGGACTGTATTGGACAGGTGATGAGCAGTGCCTGGTTTTCTCCACACATACCGCTTAGAATTAAGGCCAAAAAGTTCTATCTTGGTCTCATCAGACCAGATAATCTTATTTCTCACCATCTTGGAGTCCTTCAGGTGTTTTTTCATGTGTCTTGCACTGAGGAGAGGCTTCCGTCGGGCCACTCTGCCATAAAGCCCCGACTGGTGGAGGGCTGCCGTGATGGTTGACTTTCTACAACTTTCTCCCATCTCCCGACTGCATCTCTGGAGCTCAGCCACAGTGATCTTTGGGTTCTTCTTTACCTCTCTCATCAAGGCTCTTCTCCCCCGATAGCTCAGTTTGGCCAGCTCTAGGAAGGGTTCTGGTCGTCCCAAACTTCTTCCATTTAAGGATTATGGAGGCCACTGTGCTCTTAGGAACCTTAAGTGCAGCAGAATTTTTTTTGTAACCTTGGCCAGATCTGTGCTTTGCCACAATTCTGTCTCTGAGCTCTTCAGGCAGTTTCTTTGACCTCATGATTCTCATTTGCTCTGACATGCACTGTGAGCGGTAATGTCTTATATAGACAGGTGTGTGGCTTTCCTAATCAAGTCAATCAGTATAATCAAACACAGCTGGATTCAAATGAAGGTGTAGAACCATCTCAAGGATTATCAGAAGAAATGGACAGCACCTGAGTTAAATATATGAGTGTCACAGCAAAGGGTCTGAATACTTAGGACCATGTGATATTTCAGTTTTTCTTTTTTAATAAATCTGCAAAAATGTCAACAATTCTGTGTTTTTCTGTCAATATGGGGTGCTGTGTGTACATTAATGAGGAAAAAAAATAACTGAAATGATTTTAGCAAATGGCTGCAATATCACAAAGAGTGAAAAATTTAAGGGGGTCTGAATACTTTCCGTACCCACTGTATATGTATGTGTATATATATGTGTATATACATATACTGTGTATATATACTGTGTGTGTATATATATATATATATTAGTTATTGTGTATATTAAAACACATTTAGTTTATTAGTACTATTACAGAAATCTGACCTGTTTTATTGATTTTGACTGACAAGATATACATCACGTTATGTTTATTTATTAAAACTGTGTAATCCAAATGAATGGGAGTTTTATATGCAATTCCAATACATAAATCTTGAATGTAAGTATTTGTTTGAGTGTTGCTGTAGAAAGACATTGATTTATAATGTGTGTGTGTGTGTGTGTGTGTGTGTGTGTGTGTGTGTTCAGCCGGCAGTGCTGCAGTCTCTCCACATGGTGGCGCTGCAGGGGAAACATGTCGAAGCGGCCGCTGTGATGAAGGAGCCACTGAACTGGCTGGAACAGAGTCTGAGCAAGAAAAACACACCGTTCCTCACTGCAGTGAGTCCAGTTCATCATAAACACACGCATCTGTGTCTCTGCGGCCTGAGACTGAGCTTCCTACAGCACTCAGAATACATCATGAGAACGTATAAGGGATAACAGTATAATAGTGCATACAGTCAGCCAATACGGTATTATAGTGTTACATTTCAATTTCACAAAAAAACGTGCCGCATTTTGTTCAAGCAATAATAAAAGGACACATTTCATTAATAATTTGTCTTAAATCTAATTTTGTTAAAAAAAATCGTGAATCGAATCGTGACTTGAGTGGATCGTTGTACATATATTGCGCGATAAGTCGATATATCGATTATTGCGACAGGCCTACTAATAACAAGACACAAAGAAAACGTTCCTGTAACCTTTGTGAAGTACGGTGGCCGTGAAGTGCAAAGCAAATCACAATTCTGAAAACAAAATAACAAACGCAAATGCAAGTCTAAAAAACAAAATAACAATTCAGAAAGCATTATAACAAGTCAGAAAACACAACGACAAATCAGACAAACCGGAAGAGGTAGGTATAGTTTGAGACAGCGCCATTGGTTTGGGATTACTCACCGCTGATTGGACGAGACATCTGTCAATCACCGTATACAGAGAAGAACCAGCCGAAGCACAGCAGAGTCCTGGTAGAAAGTTCGGAGATGGTATTAAAGTAGCTCAGTTTAAATGTATTGTATGAATTGCCCTTACTATGGAATAAAAAATACGGGGTGTCTATTTACATTTAATTTAAAGTAGCCATTAATCAACAGCTTCAGTGGCGCAGATGGATAAGCGCTTGTCGTTGGCTTTTTGACGCGATCGACCCGGGTTTTGCCGGAAATTTTTTTTCTCCCTTTTCAAATATCGTATTAGCAATAAATTCTATTTACACTAAGTGAAAATAGCAGTATTTTTTAGCAAATGCTA
>NW_015505812.1:692137-692933 GCF_001515645.1 Sinocyclocheilus grahami
ATATATATATATATATATATATATATATATATATATATATATATATATATATATATATATATTTTTTTTTTTTAGTGCTGTCAAACGATTAATCGCGATTAATCGCGTCCAAAATAAAAGTTTTTCTTTACGTAATATATGTGTGTGTGCTGTGTATATTTATTAGGTATATATAAATACACACACGAGTATATATGCATGTATATATTTCAGAAAAATATGTTATGTTTATATATTAAATATATTTATTTATAATATAAATTATATTAATATAAATATAGACTACATGTAAATATTTTCAAAATATATACTCTATGTGTGTGTATTTATGTATACATAATAAATATACACAGAACACAGATATATTATGTAAACAAAAACTTTTATTTTGTATTCGATTAATCGCGATTAATCATTTGACAGCACAATTTTTTTTTTTTTAATATGTCTATATACCTTAATTTATTTTTTTAATATGTCTTACATCTTAATTTATTTTTAAGTTTTGGTAAATTTAGAATTTCAACTTAAATATGTTTTATTTGTTACTAATTTCTTCTAATATTTGTAAAAAAAAATTACTTTTATTGGTAAATTTATTTCAGCTTTATTTCAATTGCTAAGTTTTATATATATATATATAATTGTAGTTTTAGTAAAGCAGTAAAAGGAAAAGCAAGTTATATTTTGCATAAAAAATTATTTATCTTAGTTTAGATTTTTAATGATTGATTATATGTTTGTATATCAAACATGAGACGTTCGTGAGATGTTCTTTATATGCTTGCGAGACGTT
>NW_015505812.1:693303-720797 GCF_001515645.1 Sinocyclocheilus grahami
CTATTTACACTAAGTGCAAATACCTATTAACACTATGTTAAAATAGCAGGATTTCTACTATCAAGTATACTACTTGTTGCAAATAGTGGCAATTATCTGCACTTCAGTATTGTAGTGCATTGTAAAACAGTATGCAATAATAACGTATTGAGTGTAAATGATCATTTAAATTATTACATGGATGCCACCTTATTGGTACAATAAAGTCCACCCTAACCCTACCCGAAACTTTATTTTCAACTTTTTGATTATTTCCTTAATTCTTATTGAAAATAAATGCCTTTTTACGATGTGATACGAGATTTGAAAAGGGAGGAAAAAAAGGTGGGATCGAACCCGGGTCGATCGCGTCAAAATGCCAATGACTCGCGCTTATCCATCTGCGCCACTGGAGCTGATGTTCTACAGCCACTTTTAACTCAATGTAAATAGACACTCCGTGCTTTTTGATTGACAGATGTCTCGTCCAATCAGCGGTGAGTAATCCCAAACCAATGGCGCCGTCTCAAACTATACCTACCTCTTCCGGTTTGTCTGATTTGTCGTTGTGTTTTCTGACTTGTTATAATGCTTTCTGAATTGTTATTTTGTTTTTTAGACTTGCATTTGCATTTGTTATTTTGTTTTCAGAATTGTGATTTGCTTTGCACTTCTCGGCCACCGTAGTGAAGCAACCACCTGATGTGTTTCAGGAGGCCGTGTCAGTTGCAGATGTCGTCCTGTGGGCGGCGCTGTTTCCTCTCCTGTCGGACTCTGGCTTTGATGCCGGTAAGAGCTCAAGCATCTGTTGATCTGCTCGAACTGCAGGACTCGTATCTGACGTGGTTTTCCTGTGCAGGTGAGCTGCGGTCTGTGCGCGGCTGGTTCCAGCAGGTCGGTGGTCTCGAGGCGTGTCAGACGGCCGCTCGCAGGGTCCTGCAGGGAAAAGGTGTTGAAGCCTTGAAGACTTTCCTCCAGAAACACCCGGCCACACAAACACAGCGCCGGGACAGTCCCACCAACGCCACTGAGGTGCACCGCAATCCCAGCATCATTTATATACCACTAAAGGATTTATTCATAGTTTGAATTTGCTTTCATTTTCTTCGTTTTAGTAATTTGTTTTGTGCTTTTGTAATTTGTATTCTTTTTTTTTTTTGCTTGCGAGACGTTCGTGAGATGTTCTTTATATGCTTGCGAGACATTTGTGAGACGTTCGTGAGATGTTCTTTATATGCTTGCGAGACGATTGCGAGACGTTCGTGAGTCGTTCAGATGATTGTCATGTACGCTGTTTAACTGTGTGACGTGTGGTTTGTCAGGCTGAAGACGGCGAGCATGTGATGACAGTGGAGGAGATTGAAGAGGCTGCTCAGATCTGGTCTGAAGGACTCAAAGCCTCTCCTGCAGTCACAGAGAGGAAACACCCAGTGTACGATTATACCCTCATCATTGCACATGTAAACCCTGTCAGCCGGGGTTCACTCAGTGACGTTATTGTGTGTTTCTCAGTCTCCCTCAGGAAGGAAAGAGAAACGTGCTGCTCACCAGCGCTCTGCCGTACGTCAACAACGTGCCGCACCTGGGAAACATCATCGGCTGTGTGCTCAGCGCCGACGTGTTCGCCAGGTAGCGCCGCTTTCGGATTCATCAGTCACTTATTTAACCCTCACAATGCATTCGGGTCCGTTATGCCCCGGAAGAGATATGTAAACATTTCTAAAGGAGAAAAAATTATTTCTTAATTTAAAAATGTTTGGTTCATTAAGTGTCAAAAATACGTTCTGTAGAATAATCTTTAAAGTTAAATTGGTGTCAAAAAATTTTTTGTGAAATATATTTGGCCGTTTCCCCATATCTCACACACTTTTGGGACTGAATTTTTGTTGATAAACGTTGATAATTATGAATATGACAAAACATTTGCAGTTTGAAAAAATTAGCTTTTTATGGTTTATGCAGGTGAAATTAATTTATCTAGTTTAAAAACATTTCAGAGTAATATTTATTTTGTTTTGAAGTTTGTTTGTTTTTTTTAGAAATAAATATGTAGGTTTTATAAATTTGGACTGTTTTTGAGTTATGCATTTGATCAAATTATTAATTAATTAAATTCCATTGATTCCAAAATGGTTAATACGGGTAATTTTTAGATTATATGTTTTTATAAATTTCATACAATGATATAATCAAATAAGATTTTTCATTATCAATATTGATATATATATACATCATATTCTCTTTCATCATATGTGTAATTTCAACAATTTCTCAATTAATTAAAAAGGGGTAAATGCAGTAATAACATGGTAACATTCCAAACTTAGAATGTTTACACATTTTCTCATTAATGAGAAGTTACTGATCAGATACAATATGGTTTTAGTTGAAAAAATTAAGCTATGACTGTTTAATAAAATAATAATTTTTACATGGGTCAAAGACGAAAAAGAGTTTAAGCGTTCGCCAGGTAGCGCCGCTTTCGGATTCATCAGTCACTTATTTAACCCTCACAATGCATTCGGGTCCGTTATGCCCCGGAAGAGATATGTAAACATTTCTAAAGGAGAAAAAATTATTTCTTAATTTAAAAATGTTTGGTTCATTAAGTGTCAAAAATACGTTCTGTAGAATAATCTTTAAAGTTAAATTGGTGTCAAAAAATTTTTTGTGAAATATATTTGGCCGTTTCCCCATATCTCACACACTTTTGGGACTGAATTTTTGTTGATAAACGTTGATAATTATGAATATGACAAAACATTTGCAGTTTGAAAAAATTAGCTTTTTATGGTTTATGCAGGTGAAATTAATTTATCTAGTTTAAAAACATTTCAGAATAATATTTATTTTGTTTGTTTGGTTTTTTTAGAAATAAATATGTAGGTTTTATAAATTTGGACTGTTTTTGAGTTATGCATTTGATCAAATTATTAATTAATTAAATTCCATTGATTCCAAAATGGTTAATACGGGTAATTTTTAGATTATATGTTTTTATAAATTTCATACAATGATATAATCAAATAACATTTTTCATTATCAATATTGATATATATATATACATCATATTCTTTTTCATCATATGTGTAATTTCAACAATTTCTCAATTAATTAAAAAGGGGTAAATGCAGTAATAACATGGTAACATTCCAAACTTAGAATGTTTACACATTTACTGATCAGATACAATATGGTTTTAGTTGAAAAAAATTAAGCTATGACTGTTTAATAAAATAATAATTTTTACATGGGTCAAAGACGAAAAAGAGTTTAAGTATAAAAACAATAAGTGCAATACTGCTTTAAATTGCTGTTGTTTTTCCCCCAAAAAATTTAAAAAGTTTTCTCTTTAATTTAATTGCAATTTTGTTTTTGATTTCAGAGCAAAAAAATTAATATTATACATTTTCCCCTGATTTACAGAAGACGCCCACTAAAATGTCATTCAGTGTAACAATCGTGTCAGGCATATTTACAACAAAAATAAATGTATGACATATTAAAAGACTAATTACTTTCACCCCAAATACTAATTAGTTGTAATTTTTAATTTTTTTAATGTGCAACTATACTAGATTTTGCCCATTTGATCAGAAATAATTTTTTACTCATTTAAAACACAATCAAATTTAATATGCTCACTTATTCTTTTATATATTTTAATATGTACACATCAGAATAAGCATGTTGTTTGAATTTCTACATAAATATTGTGTTACACTGAACTAGGGCTGCACAATTAATCAAATTACTAATCGCAGTTACAATTACGGATGCCACAATTACGTAATCGTTCAAAGCGGCAATTAATCGTTCAAAGTCCACTTATGTTATTCTGCACGCTTAAGATATGTTTTTTCTTTCTACATGTTATCTTAAGGGTTTTTCCATTGTTTTAGTTTTCGTGTAGCATTATAACACCATTCATATTTTTACTTTTTTATAATTTAAAGAAGAAACCAATCCGATGTATATTTAACATTTGAGGCTTAATACTATAGAAAAGCACCAAAGGTTTTCAGCTTGTTTACTTTCATGGATGCCACAATTACGTAATCGTTCAAAGTCCACTTATGTTATTCTGCGTGCTTAAGATGTTTTTTTCTTTCTACATATTATCTTACAGGTTTTTCCCATTATTTTTGTTTTAGTTTTAGTATAGCATTATAATACCATTCATATTTTAATTTATTTATAATTTAAAGAAGAAACCAATCCGATGTATATTTAACATTTGAGGCTTAATACTATAGAAAAGCACCAAAGGTTTTCAGCTTGTTTACTTTCATATAAAAATACTGCATGCAGTTGCATCAAACAATGATATAAACATCATTCAATGTAAATTGTGATAATCGTAATTAATAATCGCAATTACAATTTCAAGGGAGTAATCGACTATTATGATTTTTGTCATAATCGTGCAGCCCTAATGACAATGTATTCAAGGGAGTAATCGACAATTATGATTTTTGTCATAATCGTGCAGCCCTAATGACAATGTAACAATTTATTCTCCAAAAACGTATTTGAAACCTTAAAAGTAGATACTTTACTTACATTTAATGTGCTTTCTATGGACATAAAATCACTTTTGATGCGGACATCTCAACGTCTTTGACTCGCATATAAACGCTGCTTTCTCTGCAGATACGGTCGTTTGCGCGGCTGGAATCTGCTGTTCATCTGCGGTACGGATGAGTACGGGACGGCGACGGAGAACAAGGCCCGTGAGGAGGGTCTGACGCCGCAGGAGATCTGCGACAAATATCACGCCGTCCACGCCGACATCTACCAGTGGTTCCAGATCGACTTCGATTTCTTCGGTCGCACCACCACTGAACGGCAGACTGAGTAAGCACAGGCCTTACATTAAAGGGATAGTTCATCCAAGAATGAAAATGTGATGTTTATCTGCTCACCCCCGTAATTTGTGTTCTACTGAAGAAACAAAGTCACCTACATCTTGGATGCCCCGGGGGTAAGCAGATAAACATCACATTTTCATTCTTGGGTGAACTATCCCTTTAACATCAGTTTCAACGGATGCATTTTTAGTGCTTATTTATGTTTTGAAACTAAAAATAAAACCATAAAACGTTGCTTGAAATAAATTAAATGTTAACTGAAATGGGAGGGGGAGCGGGTGTTATTTATTCTTATTTCATTTCATGTATTAATTTAGTTTAACTTGATGTACCAAAAAACCTAAAGCTGAAATAAATAATAATAAAAACCGGACATAAAAAGACACGACAAACAATTACGTATTTGACGTTTTTTTAATTTTAAACTTATTTTTCTTTTGTTTCTCTCCTTTTTATGTTCTTTTATCTTAGCACCTCGATGATCTCGGGTTTATAAATAACGCTTTATAAATAAAATTTACTTTATGATGTATTTTTTTTACTTTTTCATTTATTTTATCATCTTAAAATTGTACAGCACTTTAATAGTCTGTGTTTTTTTTTTAAGTACTTTACAAATAAACTGCATTGAATTAAATTTTTATTTACTTTTTTTTCTTTTGTTACTTTTATGATATTTTGGTTATTTTGCACTGGTTTTTAAAGTTTAAATAAATCTTGAATTTAATTTAATATGCCAATATCTCATTGTCATCACAGCAGAAAAAGTTTTTATTTTTTTATTTATTTTTTTTTAACAAATGTCATATGCATGAATTGATTGTTGTTGTTTTGTTTTTTACTTTATTATATAAAAGGATTCAGTGAAAGCCAACTTCTGATGGCATACAGAATTAAGTGATTTTGGATGTTAAAGTATATATTCAAAATATTTTAACTCATAAACGAAGGCTGTGAAGCTGCATGTTTATTATGTAATTATTTACATTATTTTTCACTTCTCCAGTCTGGAGATTCGGGCTCAATATAATTAGGGCTAAACAGTGAATGATTGTCTGTGGTCCTCAGGATCGCTCAGGACATCTTCTGGCGTCTGCATGAGCGGGGTTTTCTGCTGGAGGACACGGTCGAGCAGCTGCGCTGTGAAAGCTGTCAGCGCTTTCTGGCCGATCGCTTCGTGGAGGGCGAGTGCCCTCACTGCCGTTACCCAGAAGCCCGCGGGGACCAGTGTGACAAATGCGGCCGTCTGATCAACGCTGTGGAGCTCAGGGTACGGTTCGAGACTGTCACGTCCCTCAGGGGCCGCTCACTGAACACAGACGTCTTGAGATGCATTTGGAGAAGCATGGAATTAGGGCTGGGCGATGTGGCAAAACTGCATTTTCAGACCGATTGTCGATTTTTAACTTGAAAATGTAACTACAACGTGATTCAAGTAACTTTTTCTTTATTAACCCTCTAGTTAAAGAAAGTTCTATTCCAAGTGCAGCACACATGAAGTTGTCAACATGATGTAAATGTTAATCAAATCACTTGTTAAATATCTTTGGAGAAAAGATGCATGAACTACAACTTCATCTTGTACAAACGTGTCTTATACATATGTGACTCTGGAGCACAAAACCAGTCTTAAAGGGTTAGTTCACCCAAAAATGAATATTAGCCCATGGGGTATATCTGTAGCAATAGCCAACAATACATTGTATGGGTCACAATTATACATTTTTCTTTTATGCCAAAAATCATTAGGATATTAAGATCATGTTCCATGAAGATATTTTGTGTATTTCCTACCGTAAACTTAATGTTTGATTAGTAATATGCATTGCTAAGAACTTCATTTGAACAACTTTAAAGATGATTTTCTCAATATTTAGATTTTTTTGCACCCTCAGATTCCAGATTTTCAAATAGTTGCATCTCAGCCAAATATTGTCCTATCCTAACAAATTTGTCTCTCCTGTAGAATCCGCAGTGTAAGGTGTGCAAGGAGACGCCGGTGATCCGCTCCTCTAAACACCTGTTTCTGAACCTGCCGAAGGTAATAAACACACCTGTATGATGTGAATGTTGATCTGTTGAGTGTGAGTGTGTGTGCGTGTGTGAGAGAGTGTGTGTGCGTGTGTGTGTGAGAGAGTGTGTGTGAGAGAGTGTGTGTGAGAGAGAGAGGGAGTGTGAGAGAGAGAGAGTGTGAGAGAGTGTGTGTGTGTGAGAGAGTGTGTGTGTGTGTGTGTGTGTGTGTGTGTGTGTGTCCCCACAAGGATAGTAAAACCTGAAATTTTTGACATTGTGGAGACTGGCCTGTGGTCCCCACGAGGGAAAACAATTATTAAAAATAGTAAATGATGTTTATCTGAAAGTGTAAGAATGCAAACAGGTTTTCTGTAAGAGCTAGGTTTAGGGTTAGGGGATAGAAAATATAATTTGGTCAGTATAAAAGTAATAGAAGTCTGTGGAAAGTCCCCACAATTCACAGAAACAAACGTGTGTGTGTGTGTGTGTGTGTAGCTGGAGGACGAGCTGGAGCAGTGGCTCGATAAATCGACAGGCTCCGGCGACTGGACGGCAAACGCGCGGCACATCACGCACTCATGGCTCCGCGACGGCCTTAAACCGCGCTGCATCACGCGTGACCTGCGGTGGGGAACACCTGTGCCACACGAGGACTACAAGGAGAAGGTACGAGCGCACAGTCCTCAGATACAGTGCTGGATGATTAGAACACAGTCATCAGATCATAAGGAGTCATCTCCTCATTTCACAAAGCGTTTTAGCGCTAAAACTAAATCCTAAATCTGTGAAACGTTAGGAGCAGTGAAGAGGACTCCTAAGCCACAAACAGCTTCTGAGGCAACTCCAGATTTTCCTTTGATTATATCCTTGTTTTCATTAACAATTTGGTAAAGAAGTAACATCTGTGCTTGTTTGCGTGTCTTACGATCATGTATTAATGTAGCAATCAACACTTTTATTTTTTAACTTCTATTTGAATATGGCAACATAATGTTGCGCTCTACAATATTTCTATGAACAAATCTATCAGCCAATCACTGTGTGCATAGTTAATAAGCATGCTGACATCATCCATAGCAGCGAGGTCAGCCCCCTTAAATGTAAACTGATATGTCCTACTGACACACTACAGCAAAAGATAGAAATCCCTGACTTTTAACCATTGTTTAGCTGCTGGAAATAGTAGTGTTCTAATCATTTTACATCTAATCACTGTATAGGATGTTATTTCACTAATATGTGTTAAATTAACCGTCTGTCTGTCTGTGCAGGTGTTCTACGTGTGGTTCGACGCTCCTATTGGCTACCTCTCCATCACCGCAAACTACACCGACCAATGGGAGAAGTGGTGGAAGAATCCTCAGCAGGTGCTGGCCAATAACATTTCAGAATTAACCTCCTGAATTTGATGCAAATCTTATATATATATATCATATATCTTCAGACATGGTTATGGTTGTTTGGGACAGGGTTATTATAATTAACTAAAACTGAAAATGAAACAAATTAAAACCCATTAAAAAAAATGTATGTTAACTAAAATAAAATAATTGTTTTAATTTAGCTTGATGTTCTGAAATGACTAGAATTGAAAATGAAATAAAACTGAATAGAAGCTATATAGATCAAAATGTGTAAAACAATATATAGAACAAAATTACTAAAACTTTAACAAAAACTATATTAGTATCTCGATGCTAAAATGAAACCAACATGAAATAAATATTAATAAATCTATATATATATACATATGCAAAACAATAACTACTATAAATGACAAAAATACACAACAAAACTTCCAAATTAAAATGAAAAGAGAACAAAAACTGAATTAAAAATATTAATACAAATATAGCAGTTTCTCAATGATACAAAAATAATACTAGCATCATGTTTATTTTAAGACTTGTTTTGAAGAACTTAAATTTTTCTGCGTATGTTTAAGATGATGTACACTGAAAAAAAGGCTTAGGATTTATTTTTTAATTCATTAACAATTTTGCTTCAGAAATTGCTATTACAAATGAGGACAGTGGAAGCAATTAAAATCTGAATTAAATAATCAATTAAAAGAAAACGGATGGAGTAGAGCAAGCGAGTGTTAGAGGCCTTTTTTGCTTTTGTTAATTGTGTAATTAACAAATAGATAGAATACAAAAAGAATTGAGAAGCTAGTGTTAGTTTCTTTTTAAAAGAAAACAAGCAGTTAGTAAATAAATAGAGTGCAAGTCTAAAAAAGGCAAGTTTTTTTTTTTTTAAGAATAGAATTAGAATAGAGAGTGCTAGAGGGAGTGTCTTTGTCAAACCCTGAATCCTTCGCTGAGATGTAATGCTCCGGTGTGTCCTGCAGGTGGAGCTCTATAACTTCATGGCGAAGGACAACGTTCCCTTCCACAGTGTAGTGTTCCCTTGCTCACTTCTCGGAGCTCAAGACAACTACACACTAGTGAATCACCTCATCGCCACGGGTGAGACCCCAACACAACACAACACAACACACAGATCAGATCATTCACAGAACATGAAACCGTACAGATGATTGCAGTCTAATTTAATCTAGTATGCATGCATATACCACTGCATATTAAATATGTGACCCTGGAGCACAAAACCAGTCTTAAGAGTCAATTTTTCAAAATTGAGATGTATACATCACCTGAAAGCTGAATAAATAAGCTTTCCATTGATGTGTGGTTTGTTAGGATCGGACAATATTTGAAAATCTGGAATCTGAGGGTGCAAAAAAATCTAAATATTGAGAAAATCATCTTTAAAGTTGTTCAAATGAAGTTCTTAGCAATGCATATTACTAATCAAACATTAAGTTTTGATATATTTACGGTAGGAGATTTACAAAATATCTTCATGGAACATGATCTTTACTTAATATCCTAATGATTTTTGGCATAAAAGAGAAATCTATAATTGTGACCCATACAATGTATTGTTGGCTATTGCTACAAATATCCCCCAGCGACTTAACACTGCTTTTGTGCTCCAGGGACACATTTAGTTTATATATATAGTCTAGTAAATTAACGTTTTTGAAAGCAGTCTCTTCTGCTCATCAAGGCTGCATTTATTTGATCAGAAATACAGTAAAAATAGTGAAATATTATTATGATTTAAAATAGCTGTTTTCTATGTGAATCTCTGTTAAACTGTAATGTATTTCTGTGATGCGCAGCTGTATTTTCAGCATCATTCCTCCAGTCTTCAGTGTCACATGATCTTCAGAAATCAGTATAATATGCTGATCTGCTGCTCGAGAAACATTTCTGATTATTATCAATGTTGAACACAGTCGTGCTGCACAATATTGTTGAGGAGACTGTGATGCATTTTACTTTTCAGGATTCACAGATGAACAGAAAGTTCAAAAGAACAGCATTTATTTGAGATAGAAATCTTTTGTAACATTATAAATGTCTTCACTGTCACTTCTGATCAATTTAATGCAGCCTTGATGAATAGAAGTATCGTACTAACCCCAAACATCTGAACAGCAGAGTAAAAACATTCTAATATTTAATAATAATAATAATTGTTGTTTGTTTGTTTTCATGTGTCCAGAATACTTGAATTACGAGGACACGAAGTTCTCCAAGAGTCGCGGCGTCGGTGTGTTCGGTGACATGGCTAAAGACACCGGGATCCCGTCGGACGTCTGGCGCTTCTATCTTCTGTATCTGCGGCCGGAAGGACAGGACTCTGCTTTCTCCTGGAGCGACATGGCTCTCAAAAACAACTCGGAGCTCCTCAACAACCTCGGCAACTTCATCAACAGGTTTGTGCTGCTGGAGTGTGAGAATTATTATAATACACTAAACACACACACACACACACAAAACAAAACACACACGCACATGCACGCACACACACACATACACATACACACACACAAAAACAAAACACACACACACACATACACATACACACACACAAAAACAAAACACACACACACACAAGAAAAACACACACACAAAAACAAAACACACACACACACAAAAACAAAACACACACACAAGAAAAACACACACACAAAAACAAAACACACTCACAAGAAAAACACACACACACAAGAAAACAAAACACAAAACTTGATGTACTGAAATTGAAACCAAAATAGAAATGAATAAAAACTATACAGGCATACATAAAAAAAAAATGACGTGACAAAATTATTAAAACTTTAAAGTTAGAACAAAAATGGAAAATATATATATATATATAATAGTATCAGTGATACTAAAATGACACTGACATTAAGTAAAAATGTGCAAAATGTCTCCCTTTCCATCAGTTTTGTTTACTTTGGTTTTCTTTTTTTTATCATTGATGCTAATCTTCACATAATAAAATGCATTAATTAACTTAAACTAAAATATCTTCATAGAACTTGTTCTTGGGCAAAATGCACAAATGTGGCCCTGGAGCACAAAACCAGTCATAAGGGTCAATTTTTTTGAAACTGAGATTTATGCATCATCTGAAGCTGAATAAATAATCTTTCCATTGATGTATGGTTTGTTAGGATAGGACAATATTTGAAAATCTGGAATCTGAGGGTGCAAAAAAATCTAAATATTGAGAAAATCATCTTTAAAGTTGTTCAAATGAAGATCTTAGCAATGCATATTACTAATCAAACATTAAGTTTTGATATATTTACGGTAGGAAGTTTACTAAATATCTTCAAGGAACATGATCTTTACTTAATATCCTAATGATTTTTGGCATAAAAGAGAAATGTATAATTGTGACCCATACAATGTATTGTTGGCTATTGCTACAAATATCCCCCAGCGACTTAACACTGCTTTTGTGCTGCAGAGTCACGTATAATCAAGCTTCTGCATGCAATATAAATTAAATTAAACTATCGAGCATCTGTTCACAAATACTAAACACTATCTTCTTCTGTTTAAATCTGGTTTGCTTTTAGTTTGTGTTATAGTGCACATTATAACTGCACTCTTAGTTTCTTGAACTGATCTGAAGCACGTGTAGTTCTCATCAGAGCTGCTGCTGGTCTCTCCTCAGGGCCGGGATGTTCGTCAGTAAGTTCTTCGACGGCTGCGTTCCTGAGATGCTCCTGAATGAAGATGACAAGCGGCTCATCGCTCAGGTCCGCTGGGAGCTCAAGCAGTACATCCAGCTGCTGGATAAAGTCAGGTCAGTTACCCACAATTCTGCAGAAACACGCAGAGATCCACAGATGCAGGTCTCACTGTCATGTCAGTATGAGGGAATATTAAAGCTCTGATTTCCAGCCTGGAATGACGTTTGTCTGGCTTTGCTCAGCTCTATAATATTTCAGCAGGCAGTAATTCCTCCATAAATCAGAGTTACCAGGAAATATCAGGTCATGGGTGGTTCACAAACTCAGAATAGCACAGAAAATCAGTGCTTAAACCGAGACACTACAGTATAAGCAGTGTTTCTCCTCTGGTCAGTTTAGAGATTTGAAGCTATGACTTTCAGGAGGTGTTTTTTCCTTCAGAATAGTGGAAAGAAAACTTCTAGAAGTCTGTTAAATTAAAACAAAAAAAGTCAACATTTGAAATTTATATATATATACACACACATATGTAAATTTGTTGCCTTACCACAAACAACTGGAAGTGTCTCGGAAAGTCATTGTTAAACAAAAACAGTGAGAACCTTGATTATGAGATTACTGGAAGAAGCGTTTATTTCTGATGAGAATCTCTTCAAGCATGTTTCTGTCTTAATAATGCACGTGTAAAGAGGTTTTTTTTGTTTCTGGGCTGTTTGTTCAGGATCCGTGATGCTCTGAAGTGCATCCTGAATATCTCTCGTCACGGGAATCAGTACATCCAGGTTAACGAGCCCTGGAAGAAGATCAAAGGAGGAGACGGAGACAGGCAAGTCGTGTAACACGTGATCACGCCGTTTATAAAATCTGAATGGAACAATATTTCTAAACCGAGAAAAAAAAACATTATTGGAGATTATGAGCACAAAGTAATTCTCACTCTCTTATTTTGAATTTGTATTGTATGGAAGCTTGTTTCCACCACTGAATAACAAATACAAATTATAAATGCAATTTTTTTTATTAAATCTGTTGTGACTTTTCCCTCCAGAATTGCATGATATAAACTCACAACTGCATTTTACAAAGTCATAATAGGGAGATAAAAAGTTGCAATTACCTTTCTTTTTTTTCTCTCGTGTTGGAAACAGGCTTCCACAGTTTTGAGCTCCTGTCGCGTGTTAGCGCGTGTTTGCGTGATGTTAGCGTGTGTTTGTGATGTTAGCGTGTGAGATTTATGCATCATCTGAAGCTGAATAAATAATCTTTCCATTGATGTATGGTTTGTTAGGATAGGACAATATTTGAAAATCTGGAATCTGAGGGTGCAAAAAAATCTAAATATTGAGAAAATCATCTTTAAAGTTGTTCAAATGAAGATCTTAGCAATGCATATTACTAATCAAACATTAAGTTTTGATATATTTACGGTAGGAAGTTTACTAAATATCTTCAAGGAACATGATCTTTACTTAATATCCTAATGATTTTTGGCATAAAAGAGAAATGTATAATTGTGACCCATACAATGTATTGTTGGCTATTGCTACAAATATCCCCCAGCGACTCAACACTGCTTCTGTGCTGCAGAGTCACGTATAATCAAGCTTCTGCATGCAATATAAATTAAATTAAACTATCGAGCATCTGTTCACAAATACTAAACACTATCTTCTTCTGTTTAAATCTGGTTTGCTTTTAGTTTGTGTTATAGTGCACATTATAACTGCACTCTTAGTTTCTTGAACTGATCTGAAGCACGTGTAGTTCTCATCAGAGCTGCTGCTGGTCTCTCCTCAGGGCCGGGATGTTCGTCAGTAAGTTCTTCGACGGCTGCGTTCCTGAGATGCTCCTGAATGAAGATGACAAGCGGCTCATCGCTCAGGTCCGCTGGGAGCTCAAGCAGTACATCCAGCTGCTGGATAAAGTCAGGTCAGTTACCCACAATTCTGCAGAAACACGCAGAGATCCACAGATGCAGGTCTCACTGTCATGTCAGTATGAGGGAATATTAAAGCTCTGATTTCCAGCCTGGAATGACGTTTGTCTGGCTTTGCTCAGCTCTATAATATTTCAGCAGGCAGTAATTCCTCCATAAATCAGAGTTACCAGGAAATATCAGGTCATGGGTGGTTCACAAACTCAGAATAGCACAGAAAATCAGTGCTTAAACCGAGACACTACAGTATAAGCAGTGTTTCTCCTCTGGTCAGTTTAGAGATTTGAAGCTATGACTTTCAGGAGGTGTTTTTTCCTTCAGAATAGTGGAAAGAAAACTTCTAGAAGTCTGTTAAATTAAAACAAAAAAAGTCAACATTTGAAATTTATATATATATACACACACATATGTAAATTTGTTGCCTTACCACAAACAACTGGAAGTGTCTCGGAAAGTCATTGTTAAACAAAAACAGTGAGAACCTTGATTATGAGATTACTGGAAGAAGCGTTTATTTCTGATGAGAATCTCTTCAAGCATGTTTCTGTCTTAATAATGCACGTGTAAAGAGGTTTTTTTTGTTTCTGGGCTGTTTGTTCAGGATCCGTGATGCTCTGAAGTGCATCCTGAATATCTCTCGTCACGGGAATCAGTACATCCAGGTTAACGAGCCCTGGAAGAAGATCAAAGGAGGAGACGGAGACAGGCAAGTCGTGTAACACGTGATCACGCCGTTTATAAAATCTGAATGGAACAATATTTCTAAACCGAGAAAAAAAAACATTATTGGAGATTATGAGCACAAAGTAATTCTCACTCTCTTATTTTGAATTTGTATTGTATGGAAGCTTGTTTCCACCACTGAATAACAAATACAAATTATAAATGCAATTTTTTTTATTAAATCTGTTGTGACTTTTCCCTCCAGAATTGCATGATATAAACTCACAACTGCATTTTACAAAGTCATAATAGGGAGATAAAAAGTTGCAATTACCTTTCTTTTTTTTCTCTCGTGTTGGAAACAGGCTTCCACAGTTTTGAGCTCCTGTCGCGTGTTAGCGCGTGTTTGCGTGATGTTAGCGTGTGTTTGTGATGTTAGCGTGTGTGTGTGATGTTAATGTGTGTTTGTGTGATGTTTGCGTGATGTTAGCATGTGTTTGCGTGATGTTAGCATGTGTTTGCGTGATGTTAACGTGTGTTTGTGATGTTAGCGTGTGTGTGATGTTGGCGTGTGTGGGATGTTAACGTGTGTTTGTGTGATATTTGCGTGATGTTAGCATGTGTTTGCGTGATGTTAGTGTGTGTTTGCGGGATGTTAGCATCTGGCGTGTGTGTGATGTTAGCGTGTGTTTGCGTGATGTTTGCGTGATGTTAGCGTATGTTTGTGATGTTTGCGTGATGTTAGCGTGTGTTTGCGTGATGTTAGCATGTGTTTGTGTGATGTTAGCGCGTGTTTGCGTGATGTTAGCATGATGTTAGCGTGTGTTTGTGATGTTAGCGTGTGTGTGATGTTAATGTGTGTGTGTGTTTGTGATGTTAGCATGTGTTTGTGATGTTAGCGTGTTTGTGTGATGTTGGCGTGTGTGTGATGTTGGCGTGTGTGGGATGTTAACGTGTGTTTGTGTGATGTTTGCGTGATGTTAGCATGTGTTTGCGTGATGTTAGCGTGTGTTTGCGGGATGTTAGCGTGTGTTCGTGATGTTAGCGTGTGTGTGATGTTGGCGTGTGTGTGTGATGTTAACGTGTGTGGTGTGTGTGATGTTTGCGTGATGTTAGCATGTGTTTGCGTGATGTTAGCGTGTGTTTGTGTGATGTTAGCGTGTGATGTTAGCGTGTGTTTGTGTGATGTTAGCGTGTGATGTTAGCGTGTGTTTGTGTGATGTTAGCGTGTGATGTTAGCGTGTGTTTGTGTGATGTTAGCGTGTGATGTTAGCGTGTGTTTGTGTGATGTTAGCGTGTGATGTTAGCGTGTGTTTGTGTGATGTTAGCGTGTGATGTTAGCGTGTGTTTGTGTGATGTTAGCGTGTGATGTTAGCGTGTGTTTGTGTGATGTTAGCGTGTGATGTTAGCGTGTGTTTGTGTGATGTTAGCGTGTGTTTGTGATGTTAGCGTGTTTGTGTGATGTTGGCGTGTGTTTGTGTGATGTTGGCGTGATGTTAGCATATGTTTGCGTGATGTTAGCGTGTGTTTGCGTGATGTTAGCGTGTGTTTGTGATGTTAGCGTGTTTGTGTGATGTTGGCGTGTGTGTGATGTTGGCGTGTGTGTGATGTTAGCGTGTGTTTGTGTGATGTTTGCGTGATGTTAGCGTGTGTTTGCGTGATGTTAGCATGTGTTTGTGATGTTAGCGTGTTTGTGTGATGTTGGCGTGTGTGTGATGTTGGCGTGTGTGTGATGTTAGCGTGTGTTTGTGTGATGTTTGCGTGATGTTAGCGTGTGTTTGCGTGATGTTAGCATGTGTTTGTGTGATGTTAGCGTGTGTTTGTGATGTTATGTTAGCGTGTGTTTGCGTGGTGTTAGCGTGTGTTCGTGTGATGTTGGCGTGTGTTTGCGTGATGTTAGCGTGTGTTTGCCTGATGTTAGCGTGTGTTTGTGCCACAGGCAGCGGGCCGGGACAGTGACAGGCTTGTCGGTGAACGTGGCGTGTCTCCTGTCGGTCGTGCTGGAGCCGTACATGCCGTCTGTCAGTTACACCATCCGCCATCAGCTGCAGGCTCCGCCCACCTGCGTCAGCGCAATGCTGCAGAACACGGGAACCTTCATCTGCACTCTGCCCGCCGGACACTCCATCGGCACGGTACTAGCTCCATTAACTTAATACTAACATTTAATATTACTGGTTTAATATTAGGTGTCGTAAGGTGTGAGAAAAGCATTATTAAAAAGGAATATTAACAACCTGAACTTTTTGTTTGTTTTATTTGAATTATTACATATTTTTGACCTCTCCTGCAGGTCAGTCCTTTGTTCCAAAAGCTGGAGAACGAACAGATCGAGGTTCTGAGGAAGAGATTTGGAGGACAACAGGTTTGTAAAAGACATTCATCCATTATTAATCAGGGTTTTCAGGCAGAAACTACAAAATTGTGTTTTCTAGGTCAGACATGCTTATGGAAATGAACAAAGTCGTGAAAATTATTTTAAAAGTAAAAAAATAAAATCAATGATAATAATAAAAGGATAATATTATTAAATATTTATATACATTTTTATACAAGTAACAACATATACACACATACATATTTATTTATAAATATGTTGTTTTATCAGAAACTGCTGATCTTTATAGAATTATTTCTAAAAATGCTTTCAGTTTCTGAGAATTATTCTGAATGCTCCTTTTCAAAATGCAATCATTTATGTATTAGCGGTTTAATTTTTCTGCTTTGTTTCCCCTGGTACAACCTATTATTCATACAATCAATAAACACAAGGACGAAAATGTGTATATAACGTTACTTTATCAGTTCGAAATAGCTCTTTGTGAGCTTTATCTTTATAAAATGATTTGTAAAAATACTCGTGCATGACTGAAGAAGTTATGGAAGCCCACTGGACGAAAGATATAAGAAAGAGACATTATATCAGCAAACCTAATAGATCTGATGAAGATCAGCTTCAGGTTTCATGTTTTTTCTCTTGCGCTTGTTTGTCTGATTGTGTGATTTAATCTGCTCTTTCTCAGCCAGAAGAGGAGAGCGCTAAAGTGAAGGTAGATGTGCGTGTGACGCTCTGTGTGCTCGTAGCTTTGTGTCTCTGTTTTCACTAGAACTGACTGTGAAATCGATTCAGTGATGATGTCTATATTCAAAGAGCGGCAGCTCTGGATCAAAGCCCTCCGCTGTCAGTCACTCGCGCACAATCGGCCTCTGGCTGCTCTGAGCGAAAAACATCTGAAAGACGACAAACTGCATTTTAGATTGGTTTTAATGTGTATTTAAGAGCGATGATTTCACAGAGCTGCTCAATGCCTGCGTGTGCTAACATATTAATCACATGTGTGCGTTCGTGTGATCGCTCTCTATTAAATTTGATTACCAAATGTGTATTTTTATCAATAATGAAATTTTCATATAATTATTAAATTGCATTTTTAAAGATTAAAAAATAAATGCATGCATTTTTTGTTAGCAATTAAAATATCTAATGTAATTGGGTCAAAGACGAAAAAGGGTTTAAGCATAAAAACAGTAAGTGTAATACTGCTTTCAATTGTTGTTGTTTTTCCCTAAAAAATTACAACATTTTCTGTTTAATTTAATTGCAATTTTGTTTTTGTTTTTCCGAGCAAAAAATAAATATCATACATTTTCCCCCTGATTTACAGAAGTGAAATGTCATTCAGTGTAACAATCGTGTCAGGCATATTTACAACAAAAATCAATTTATGACATATTAACAGACTTAATTTCTTTCACCCCAAATACTAATTAGTTGTAATTATTTGTTATTATTATTATTATTATTATTTAGTAAGAATTTTTACTCATTTAAAACACAATCAAATGTAATATGCTCACTTATTCTTTTATACATTTTAATATGCACACGTCAGAATAAGCATGTTGTTAGAATTTTTACATAAATATTGTGTCACACTGAATGACAATGTAACATTATTTCAACCAAATGTAACATTTTATTCTCCAAAAACGTATTTGAAACCTTAAAAGTAGACACTTTACTTAAATGTAATGTGCTTTCTATGGACATATAATCACTTTTGTACATTTCTTTTGATGCGGACATCTTAACGTCTTTGACCCAATTACATTATAATTAAGATTTAAAAAATGCATGTGTTTTTGTTAATAGTTAGAATATTTTCTATAATTATTAAATTATATTTTCAAGATGCATGCACTAAATGCATGTTTTTTTTTTTTTAATGTACTTTTTATTAATAATTAAATTATGCCATATAATTGTTAAATTATGTTTCTAATTAAAACACATGAAAAACTAATTCATGTATCATTTTTGTGGCTTTAAATGATTTCCTTTTTCTTTTTTTTTCTGAAAGATGCACACATGATTTTTCTTCTATTTCTAGACTCGAGTTGAGACCAAACCCAGCGCTGGTGCGGCGCTGAACGCTTCGGTGAATGTAAACGCAGATCCAGAGAGAGCCAAACAGCTGACGGCTTTAGTGGCAGAACAAGTACGAACACACACACTCACACTCTATACAATGTATTGTTGGCTATTGCTACAAATATCCCCCAGCGACTTAACACTGCTTTTGTGCTGCAGGGACACATATGTCAAATAAATATACTGAAAAACTGTTTATACAGTTGTTCTTGGCTTTTCAGTGTAATATAATATACTAGTGGATGGTTCAAGCGTCCGTATGCTGCCTTTTTGTCCAAAACACTTATATAGTGGCTAATATATATATTTGCAAATAGGATTTCCCCTTTTCTTGCTGTAATGTTATTCTTATTTTTTTTTGTAATATCATTTGTTCAATTCTAACATTAATGTTACAATTTAACAAATGATATTACAAATAAATAGTAGTATTTGCCTTTCTTTTTTTTTTATCAATTAATCATTGCAGATTTTTTTCTTAAATTAGGCTTTATTTTCTTTAGGAAAAATCTAATTTTCGTATTTGCTTTTGATACTTTTTTGTATCGCCGTAATGCAAATCATAGTTTTAAATGTATTTGTAATGTAGTTTGTTCAATTGTTACATTTATACATCAATTTAGTATTTGCCTTTATGCTGATTTTAATGTTTTTAAAAAAAATTGCATTAGTCATTTTAATTTGCTTTAGAAAAATTCTAAATCTTAATTAAAATGGTTTCATGCAAAATATTAGTTTTTTATATTTTTATTGCTCGTTCTTCAATTGAGTTGTAATTTGTCAAATTGTAATATTCAAACATTGTAGTATTTGCCTTTATGCAGATTTTAATGTTTAAAAAAAATTGCACTTGTCATTTTTAACTTAATTCTGCTTCATTTTCTTTATGAAAAATCTTTTTTTTAATTGGTATATTTAATTGCTCATTCAATTTATTTGTCATTTGTTAAATCGTATTATTCATACGTTGTAGCATTTGCCTTTAAAATGCATCACGCTGATCTAAACAAATCTTCATTTATTTTCTTAACGAAAACCGATTTTCTTCTCCTGTGCTTTGTATTCGGGCCGAGTTTGCTCGAGTTTGGGCTCCACACTCTTTCTTTTCTACGTCTCAATCTGACTTTCTCTTGCTCTCTCGCGCTCAGCGAACCTCCTCTCTGTCCCTCGTGTCTTTGATCTCCCTCTAAACGTGCATTTCACGGTCAGCGCCAATCCCTTCGGCCCCTGGGCTCCTCCTGTCGCTCCTTCACCTCCTGGTGTTGACGAGTCTCTCGATGAGTGCCCGGCGCGTCCGCTGCACCTCCTCTCCCAGCCGCTCGATCTCACAGCAAACACTCAATGTTCAGTTACAGTCAGTTCATCATTGATTCAGTGACGTCATCGTCCAGTTCAGTTCAAATAGTACCCGTGCATTAGGGTTGGGTCTCGTTTTAATTAGATCGATTCTTCTCATCGCAGATTCGATTCCAATGTGGTTAAAAAAAATCAAGTCAAACATTTAGATATCAAGCATATTTATTCTGTGTCTCTTTTTGCAAAACATTAAATTGCTGCTGAATACCGTGAACAAAAATCAGCCGGCTACATAAAAACTGGATTAAGAGCTGCTTGTGTGCAAAATAGAGCTGTTGTAGTTCGCTCACAATTCTGAAGAAAAAATATTAGACAACTAAACAAAATCTCATGGAATTTATGAATGGAATGATTCAATGACTCACTCGAGATTTACTCGCTTCATTACTGGATGATTCAGTGTTTTTGAACGAATCTCTTGAATGAATGATTCAAAGACAAATACATTTTTAACAGCCCCTTTTCGCCACCTAAAAAAAAAAGAAGATGTGCACAAGAATTTAAATTAAAATTTTACAAGTATTCGATTCTGGAATTGGAATTGATTTTCGATTCCCAACCCTAGCGACCGTTGAGCGCCGTTCGACGTTACTGACCTCGGAGGAAGGCGGGGCTCTTGTGAGTTTGGCCCCGCCCGCGTCGGAGCCCAGTATATCCTGTAGGTCTTCATACCACGCCTCCAACTCTGCACCACACAGCGGCCCCACGCCGGGGGGGCACAGCCACTCCGCAGTCATCGCACCAATCAGTCGCTATCCACAGACACAACACGATATGCTCCCACACCAAGCACACCACACCTGATCGGGAAAAAAAAAACTAAGAAACTGTGCAAAAGAAGTAGAAAACAACCCCGTGTGCCTTGCTGCACGTCTAGTGGGAGCTTCAGTGCATCGATGCATCAGCGGAGCGAAGCTTCACCTGCGCCGGCGGGTTTGGGAATAGCTGATTTATCTGGGTGACCCGCTATTATACGCAACGTTAAGATTGACTGCTCGGCCACCAGGTGCAACAAGGACACATAGCGGCCAAACAGCGTTACTGCACAACAAAGCCAGCGCTTTGAAACAGTGCATGCATGAACTGAGAAAGTTTCTGTTTAGAATTGTATATATATGTGTGTGTGTGTGTATATATGTATATATATATGTGTGTGTATATATGTATGCGTGTTTATGTGTATTATGAGGACATATTTGTATAATAACATGGGTATGACGGGTATTACAATGAGAAGGTGATTTATGAGGACATTTTCAGTGTCCCCGTAATTTAAAAGGCTTCTAAATCATTCAGAATGAGTTTTTTTGAAACTCTAAAAATGCAGAAAGTCTCCTGTGAGGGGACATAAATGTGTATAATGACAAAGGTATGACAGGTATTACAAGGAGAAGGTGACTTTTCAGGACATTACCCCATGTCCCCACTTTTCAAAACGCTTATAAATCACACAGAATGGAGTGTATTGAAAATCTGAAATAGCAGAAAGTCTCCTGTGAGGGGTAGGTTTAGGGGTAGGGTTGGTGTAGGGCAATAGAATATACGGTCTGTACAGTATAAAAACCATTACGCCTATGGAGAGTCCCCATAAACCATAAAAACCAACATATGTGTGTGTATAATATATATATATATATATATATGTGTGTGTGTGTGTATAGGTTTAGTGCTGTTTTTTAACCATTTAGTTTAGTTATTAAATAAGTATTTAAATAAAAAAAAATAGATGAATGCTATAAAAATGCTCACCTCAAAAGTGTCTCTTGTCAATCAAGTTTGAATGTGAGCTGTTGGCGGTAAATTGTCCCAATGATTCTAGAGAAATAAAACATGGAAGAGCTCAAGCCACAGGTCATGGTTGCAAAACTATTTAAAAATCAAATTAATAATTCTCATACAAAACATTTCAGCCGAGAAACAAACATGAGCCAGAAAGCACAATGGAGAAAAACGGAGGAATGCTGGATCATTAAACATTTTTAAATGTTTCATAAAATGACCGATAGCGATTACTGATAGTTTAATCTAAAATTAGGTCATTGTATATTTTTTTTAATGTAAACAAAGGCGCACTGTGTGCTCGATGGCGCCCCCTGCGTGCGTCAGCGTGCGTCAGCGTGCGTCTGCGTGCGTCAAAACAACCCAACGACTCAATCTCAGCGTGTGAACACATTCAAGTTCAGGTAAAAAAAAGCGACAAACACGCTACTTTAGATGTCCGCGTGAGAATGAAAACAGCCCTAACATAAACACCTGAGGCACACCCGTGTTTTATAATTGTTTTTAACATAAATCATAACGCGGAGTGAAGCGATTTAACTAAAAAAAAAAGTTTTTCTATTATTAATTATCAATAAATCATTTAAAAACGTTGTGCTGTTTATTTGCCGTTGTCTAGCTGTACTCCAACCGCGACTAAAATGCAAATCGATTATTTTAAAACGTCTTCTTATGTCACTTAAATAGTTTAAATGAATGTTCGTTTATACAGCGCGGTAACTGCGTCCAGCTGGAGCGGCGCTTCATTAAACGGACAGCGAGCCAGTGACGTCATGGAATCAAAGTACAGGCGCGAGCAAACAAAGGCGCGCGAGGAAACAAAAACCGTTAAAAATCAAAATAAGTTTTGCCGCGGAACTGACAGCTGTCATCGCGTAGCAGCAAGTAACTCTAAAGTAAATACTATTTAAACAGGAACAAACAGCGCAACCGTGTTGCGTTATGATACAGAAAACGGACGGCAAAAAAGGGGAAAAAAATTCCTGTGACATTTGAGTTGAGCAGCTGTATTCCTAAAGGAAAGGCTTGACATACACCAGAAGGAAAAGTAGAACAGAACACAATAAAGAACAGAGATGACACTCACCCTTTTCTTTTTGTTGTTTCTTTTCCTCGGCTGTTTCGGATTCAGCGTCTGTGCGTGTTTTTGTAGAGGTTGTCGATAGCTCATGTTAACCATTGTTCAGCTGAAGTCACCGAGTGTGGGTTTCGGAAACTCCCGGGAACATTTATAGAGAGACTCCAACCGAACTCTGGGGGAGGATCTCACGGCGCAACCTAGTGGAGATTATGGGGAACTGACAGGAGATGGACGGTGGCGTGCACCAATCGCGCGAGGCGGTGGAAATTCTTCTGCTTGGAGACATCCAATCAGCAGCCGCGCTGGGCGGGAGGGGCGGGACTTGATGACTTTGCTGGTTGGGTTAGTGTGAGCAGCAGGAAGATGTGATGCAGTCATGAGACGGCCAGGACGAGTTTGGGGCGTGAGGGAGTCACATGAAAGGAATGATGCAATCGCTGGCAACCGGTTTCTAGTTGGAGATAACACTAGCAGAGCCCCAGCATGTTTTATTAAACAACCTTTCGTTAAAAAGAAAAAAGTGGCGAGCTACCTTATAAGGAGGATGTAGGAAAATGTTTCCATTTCTGCTTGCGTTCGCATATGCGATGCGTTTGTTTCCAAATGCATCCAGTTGAGCACTATACAATGAGGATATTCCAGAGGAGCACCTCACTCATTTCACTCCAGACAACATGCACAATCCGTATAAACCACACAGACACCGCATCAAACAATAAAACACGCGAATGGTTAAACTATATCACACACCTGATTACCAAAGCAGCCCATAAAGTGAGGTCGAAATGGTAAAGGTCAATAGATTAGTTTTTAAGACTCTTTAAACTGTCCATATAGTATTTCCCCCCTACCTACATAGGGCACTTAAACGTGTGAATGTTTCAAAACATTATGCAAGTTTTCAGTATGCTGTCATTTGGTTATCCAATTTAGTTACAGGTATTAAACATTCTAATTGCTTTTAAATGATATGCTTTATTGCGTTGACCTGTAAAATGTCCACGGAAACAATGTAACCGTCTTAAAGACATGTTTTCCCAACGTGGGTCCTATAGCCTAGACATGGGGAACTCCAAAGCGTGGATGTTTCAAAACAATATTCCAATTTTCAGAACGCTGGTTGTCCAAATGTAGCATGTGTACAACATTTTATTGCCATTTAAATTAAATATTTCCCATAGCGTGACCTGCAACTTGTCCAGGATTTCATCTGAACCTATAGAAACGCCCTAAAGACAGTATTTTCCCAACATGGAGATCACAGGGCACTCAAAACATGGATGTTTCAAAACAATATTCCAATTTTCAGAATTCTGTCAATGTTTATCCAAAGTAATTGTTTGAAAAAGAACACGTAGCACTGTTTTAATGGCTTCAGGTGTCGGAGAACCGCCCTGAATATGTTTCCCAACATGGGTCCTAAAGCCTAGATAGGGCGCTCGAAAGTGTAGACGTTTCAAAACGTGCAAACAGCTTTAATCTGAACCCATGGATCCACCCTAAAGAGAGTATTTCCCAACATGGGTAACCTAGACTGTCGTGATTAACTAAACCTCCACGCTTAACCAAACACTGCTCAGATTTCACTGTTCATCTTGTATGATAAATCCAAATAAAATGATGTGAATCAGTTTACAACACCACTGTTCAATTGCTTTAAATGATATATTTCATTAGGTACAGCATGGGCTGACCTCTAAACATGTCCGGGATTTAACATGAACCCTAAAGAAAAAGTAGCCTAATTACATGGATGTTAAATAAAATACTGCTCAGATTTCACCATTGGTCCCACTGTTTAATTGCTTTGAATTCGCTATGACACCAGGCTCTGTATTCTGAAACTCTTCCAAACACAAGTTGAGTAGTTAAGCTTGCATGGTGCAAAGCGTGCAGTGTATTGCCTAGCAACAGCGCAAGTGGGATGCGCGTGAGGTTAGCGAATAGAAAGCTGGAATACTGTTGCTACTAGCACGTCACGATCGCTTGGCTGTTGCTGTGTAGTCTCCTCGCTGCCTAACAGTTATTATCCCCTTCTATTGGCAGGTGGTGCTTTTATCCCCCAAAGTTGTGTTTACCCGACATTCCTTTGAACAGGTTTAACTCTCAACAACTCCCAAATATCGCGCGTTTGCAGATTAAGTACATCTAACGAGCGGATTTAATTTGAATGGCAGTTTGAAGTGCGGGAGCGGGAAAAACCGTTAACGTCGTTTTTTCCTTAAATAATCAAAACACGGCCGATCGATATTTTATGCGCGTTTTATGTTATACAGATCATAAATAAATAACTAGATAACTATAAATCGTGACTGTTGAGGAACTACGTTTATATCGTTTGAAGTGTATTGACATCGACGAGAGCCGGCTTCTCAAACGCCTGAATGAAAACCCTCTCTGTAGTGACGTAACACACGACAGATTTATTACACAACTAGTGTTATTCTAAAACAATGCGGAACAGTGCGCAGTTCTCGCGCTCCTCCTAGTGGGATTGTGTGGAATTGTACGGAATTCCCGACCCGACAGGCGGCAGCTACTGCGCATGCGCGGACGAAAACTCCATGTTTTTTTTTTTTTGGCACGGGATCCTAAGGAAAAATAGGAACTTGGAGACGGAGATCAACTAAAAGCGTCCTCGCTTTGACTTAAGCAGCCCCTCGCTCGCATACGCGCTCAGAAAAGACGTTGAATGAAGCGATCGCACGCTCCGCGGCCGAGCAGGACTCACGCGAAATTGGACAACAATGCACGGGGCGCAATAAAACCTAGCGTTATTGCTCTTTGTTTTTAAGCAGGACGGCTCGGATGAAGTGGCTAAACGCCACACGGCGTTCATAACAGCTCCAGGAAACTTCGTAAACACAGAGGTACGTAGCCCGCGAGCTAAAGAAAGCTAGCAGCGCGAACTGCTTGGTTATAATCGCGGTGTTATTACGTGTCCAGTAAGCTTGCAATACAGATAGCATGTTTAAGACCGGGCCAGCTAGCCGTCAACACGCGACGTTTGTTTATTCTTCGGGACGTTCGGTGTTTAAAAGCACCAGCGCGATACTCAATGAAGTACATACCTATTTTCGTTTCGTAGTCAAGTCCAAGTTTCCCCCGAAACTTTGCGTAACGTTACTTTTATTCGTGGTGGTTTGTTTACTCTTTAGCGTTAGCCGCGTTGTGCCAGAATAAAAACCGTTAAAATGAAATGGTTTAGGCGGTGACATCATCCCGATTACTTAAATTTGAATTTTTGCGTTGGCGCGCTGGGTGTTCGTTTCAACTGTCACTTTTCACTCTACTGTCTGTCAACCATGTGTCAAGAGATGTAACGGTACACTGATTAAAAAAAAAGTAACGTACCGGGGTTTGGACTTGTACGCTACTAGTATTATGGTATTTAGTGCCTGAGACCATTGTACATGAATATGATGATGAAATAGTACCTTCTGGATCAATATAGTAGAAATTGCTATCTTTGTTTTCCATATTTGTATTGAAAATAGTTATAAACCGTTTATATTCTTTACTCGGACTATGTCGATGTCGTCTGAAATATCTTTTTCTTTACTTTTTCAGATTGTCAGCTTCTGGAGAGTTTCGCAGGAGCATCCCAGTCCGTTTGAGAGGATTGTGTGTCGAGATATATTTGTTGTGTATCGTTAATGCTGCGTAAATGTCCTCCAAAGAGTGTATTTCACGATTGGTGCTGACCAAGGCTGTGTGAAAATGAAAAGGTACTGTATGAAGTTGCAGAAGGCCGTAACATCGTACATACTGCAGTCTTGGAGTGACAAATGCATTTAATAAATGTAAAGAATACGCATTAACCCATTGTGCATTTGAACCCATTTTACCTAGTTAAGTGTTAGCTTTTTTTTTTCAAACAAAACTGAAATGTACACACTCCACTGATTTTATGTAAATATAGTTGTCACTACATGATCTGTTCTTTATGGATGCATACTGAATCCAGAATAGTCACAGATTAAACGCTCAGAAGTGGAGTGACAACTGTATTCAGATGCAGTGTGGACATATTTTCCAACTGGAAATAGGTGTGACGTGCAAGTCAAATCTGGTTTGAAACGGAATGTGGTTCATCAAATGTAGTTTGAAACTGAATCTGGTTCATCAGATGTGGTTTGAAACTTAATCTGGTTCATCAGATGTGGTTTGAAACTGAATCTGGTTCATCAGATGTGGTTTGAAACTGAATCTGGTTCATCAGATGTGGTTTGAAACTGAATCTGGTTCATCAGATGTGGTTTGAAACTGACTGGTTCATCAAATGTAGTTATAAACTGTATCTGGTTCATCAGATGTGGTTT
>NW_015505812.1:721589-723199 GCF_001515645.1 Sinocyclocheilus grahami
GAAACTGAATCTGGTTCATCAGATGTGGTTTGGGGGTTTGAAACTGAATCTGGTTCATCAGATGTGGTTTGGGGGTTTGAAACTGAATCTGGTTCATCACATGTGGTTAGAAACTGAATCTGGTTCATCAGATGTGGTTTGAAACTGAATCTGGTTCATCAGATGTGGTTTGAAACTGAATCTGGTTCATCAGATGTGGTTTGGGGGTTTGAAACTGAATCTGGTTCATCACATGTGGTTTGAAACTGAATCTGGTTTTTCAAATCTGGTTAGAAACTGAATCTGGTTCATCAGATGTGGTTTGAAACTGAATCTGGTTCATCACATGTGGTTTGAAACTGAATCTGGTTTTTCAAATCTGGTTTGAAACTGAATCTGGCTCATGAAATCTCATTTGAATCTCAATCTTGTTTGAAACTGAATCTTGTTCATCAGATCTAGTTAGAAACTGAATCTTGTTCATCAGATCTGGTTTGAAGCTGAATTGTAAGTGGTTTGTGTCTTTAGGAGCTGGATGTGTGCGAGCAGAAAATGACGGGGGGCAGTGAGAGTGCAGCAGGAGAAAAAGATGGAGGTACGACGCTCATCGCTCAGATCCCGGTCGGCTGGCAGAGGAAGGTGGAAGACAGAGCTGTGTCTTACATCAGGTACGTCCACATTTTTGTTTGTGTCATTCATAACTGCTGTTCTGACCAAATGTGAACAGTGGCTATTAAAAGGTACATAAGGAGCATTTTTCACTCAGGTTGCCTGGCTATGATGATTACGCATAAATGTGTGTGATTTCACCCAAGCAAACTTTCCTCACACGCATGCGAGTCAGTGTGTTTAGCTTTCACACTAGGGCTTCCAGTGTGGTTTGGTTAATGAGGAAGCAGTGCTCCAAAGTAGTCTGGTGTAAAGTATATGTGAAAACCAGTTCAGTTCGTAAGTGCTAAAACAATCTGGTAGTGAACTAAACACCCGTTCACACCAAGAATGATGACTAAATTAGCATCCATACCAGCACTCCATAACGTTCTGTTTGTTATATGCGCACGCTCCAGTTTTTATAGCTGTTGCTTCAAATGCTCGAGAGCTTTAAAGGGGTCATATGATGCGATTTCAAGTTGTTCTTTCTCTTTGGAGTGTTACAAGCTGATTGTGCATAGATAAGATCCCTGAAGTTGCAAAGACTAAAGTCTCAAAACCAAAGAGATATTCTTTATCAAAGTTAAGACTCTGCCACGCCCCCCTAAAACGCCTCGTTCTAACACGCCCCCACATATCTACATCACTATGTGGAAATATTAGCATAATGCGCCCAAATGTGCACGCAAAGAAAGGCGGCTTGGTTTCAGTAACTGCAGTTAGTGTTGAAGCAGCATGTCAGGGAGACGCTGTGTGTTTCAGTGCGAAAGCAAAAGCACTTTATTTGGGCTTCCGGAAGTAGATGCATTTAGGAATCTTTAAGATGACTTACAACAGAACAGCAATGCATTTTATGGAGGACCGTTTCGTGAAGCTAGGAGAGGAGGTCATTCTGTGCATCTGGCGCTTCTGAATCAGCTACTGTTTGTTATTAGTTTAAGTATTTGCTATTGACTGTTCAAATGCGGAGTTTTGCGCAT
>NW_015505812.1:728358-748190 GCF_001515645.1 Sinocyclocheilus grahami
GAGAGAGAGAGAGAGGGGGGTGTGTGTGTGTGTGTGTGTGTGCGAGCGAGAGAGAGAGAGAGAGAGAGAGCGGTGTGTGTGTGTGTGTGTGTGCGAGCGAGAGAGAGAGAGAGAGAGAGAGCGGTGTGTGTGTGTGTGTGTGTGCGAGCGAGAGAGAGAGAGAGAGAGAGAGCGGTGTGTGTGTGTGTGTGTGTGCGAGCGAGAGAGAGAGAGAGAGAGAGAGCGGTGTGTGTGTGTGTGTGTGTGCGAGCGAGAGAGAGAGCGGTGTGTGTGTTTATGCGTTTTGAAAGATGAAGCTGGTGATTATGGTAAGGGGCGTTACATTTCCGACGAGTGCTTGCGGTGTTCGGCCAATCACAATGCACTGGGTCAGCTGGCCAATCAGAGCGCTTGTCGGAAGGAGGGGCTTTGTAGAAAACGAAGCGTTTGAGAGAGGCGGGGCATAGAGGACCTACAATAATGTACAGTATTTGAAAAATAATGTTTTTTGAACATTAAAGCATGTCGACATATTCTGTTACACCAAATACACCAAATAATGATCTTTAAAAAAGCATCATATGACCCCTTTAAGGTAGATTGATAGATTGAGAAGTGTTTTCTGATTGATTATTGTTCATCAGCTGGAAAAAGTAGTTTTGAAAGGGATTCCAATGATTCCTTGGTGTGACCGGACCTTTTGAGTGCAGCAGTCTAAAAGTATAAATCCCATTCATTTTCTCCATAGTGAAATTGATATTTAACAATAACTTTAAATGAATCCTTTAAAGACAAGTTGTTTATTTGATAATATTTGCTTTTGTTAAAGCCGTCAGCACACATTATTCTAACTTTTATTTTACAATTATCTTGTTTAACAGTGTGATGATGAAAGACTGCATTACCCATAATTCTGCAAAGAAATCTCTTATCAATCAGAGAATCGCAACGGGCAGATTGCACCAAAAGAATCGCCCATAACCACTTTTATTACTCCGTTGTTTTAAATTTTATTATTTAATTTGCAGTGCTTCATGGGAGTTTGATTCTTTCTCATTAGTGCACAATCTTGTACATTTGTCTTTTATCCAATTATCCAATTTATCCAAGTTTGTAATGTTGCGACTTGTAACTGGTTGGTTAGCTCATTGCTTATAACTCTTTAATGAAGACTTTTTAAATTGAAATCCTTATAGGAAAATGAACAATACGTGGGCGGCAATGTTACACTATTAGGGACTATTAGGGACCCCGAGAATCCGTGCTTTACAGTGTATTTATAACAGCTAAGAGGCGTTGTTAGGTAGCTGTTATAAATTCACTGTAAAGCACGGATTCTCGGGGCTTATTGCTTTTATAAAACGGTTATTCCATATACGTAGTAAGGTTTCACAAAATAAAACAGAGCAAATAAAGTGTAATGATATTAATAAACACAGTATTCTTCCACCAAACAATGTAGCTCCTCAGAAACAGTTGTGGTTGCTACAAAGTGGTTGCCGAGCAACACACAAACGTAAACAAAGGTGTGTGTTACTTTGTAGCGTCATTTACAACAGCTTCGAACTCGGCTCAGCCAATCAGAGTCAAGCACCGGAACTGTCCGCTTTATATATACTATAATGCATTTGTCATTCTCAAGGCCCGTTCACACCGAGGACGATAACTATAAAGATAACGATATAGTTCTAAAAATCGTTTAAAGAATAGCAGAGTCCACAACTATAACGATAAAGAGAAACGATAACGTTGGAATCGCTTTCAAAATTATTTTTGTCCAGCTGATGAACGATACAAACATTGACAGCCAATCAGAATCCATCCTGCTGTAACGAGCTCGAGAATTTACAGCGGCAGATGAGCGTGCGTTTAGAATAAACAGACGATATCGTTCGCTGGTGTGGACGTTCGCTAATATCGTTATCGTTCTTAGTGTGAACGGGGCTTTACTCTCTGCTGACGTTGCTGTCAGTGCACAGCATTTCAAATGAGTGTAAGAACCAGTGAACATACGCAAATGCCAGTCTGTTTTAATAGTATAAGCAAAATGACGAAATCTTGAATAAAAGCAATAAAGCTTGGCACCTTCTACTTGTGTTCATGTCGATTGTATTGATGTCTGCAGAGAAAAAAAGATGGAATTTAAGAACCGTTTCGGACCAAAAATAGCTGTCAATCTTTCTCTTTTTCTTCTTCAGCCCAAGTGGTACAGTCCTTCGATCTGTGGATGAGGCGAGGGTGTATCTGCGGACAGACGGCACATGTAAATGTGGTCTCGAGTGCCCGCTAGTCCCAAATAAGGTGAGATCAACATTCACGGCTTAAAACCTCATTCATGACGTTTCCAGTACAAATTTGATTGCAGATTAATTAATTAGGTTTTATAGATTGCAGCTATGTTTAGAATGAAATACTAGCGTGCATGTGGAACGCTATGATTTATGACAGGATAAACTACGTTGTTGATATGCTGCATGTTTTATTTAGCCATCAGCATCCAATTATTATTTCAGAAAGCTGATTATTTTAAAGTCCCATATGATAACTACTGGTTTGTTTGTTACACTGGAAATGGAAGGTCAAGTTGAGTGCACCGCATTGCAAAATGCACACGCAATGTCTTCTTTGCACTTTTTAGCAAATGTCACCCAGTTATTCAGTGCATACAAAAAAGTTTGCTTTCTGTGTATCGTATAAATATTGCATACTGCAGAAATAATAAGAGTTGTATGATAATATGCCGTTCTAAACCATAAACTTTATTGCATGCATTAAAAAAGGTGATTAAATGTCTTTATAAATCCCTGCAGGTCTTTAATTTTGACCCTGCTGCGATGGTCCGAACTCCTGGTCATCAGTCAGGGAAAATAGAGGAAGACATGACCAAACTCTGTAACCATCGCAGGAAAGTTGATGCCATGGCGGCATTATGCCAAAGCATGCAGCCGGCTCAAGCCACAGGTATTGCATCTTAATACACAAGTTATTCCAACACGGTTACTTTTTAGAAGAGCTGTAACATGCTTCTGTAAGCAGTTTGAGTATCACACTTCTCATGCTAATACTTTTTTGTTTAATAATTAGGTAACACTTTACAATAAGGTTCAGTTTATTTTTTAAAGCACATTTAAATACAACACATTGTCGTTCCAAAGAGCTGTACAGAACCAAAAGACAAATAAAACCACAATACAACAGTCAAAGATGTTCAATTCATAAACACAGTTCATTCTTGATACTTCATGCATTAACTAATGCACAACATTTTTACAGCAAGTTAATGTTAAAAGTATTGTTCTGTTAGTTTGATACCTAATGCATGAACTAATGTTAACCCTTAATATAAAGTGTTGCCAATTATTGTCTGTTAATGTATTGTTTAATTAATATGCCTATATTTTCAAAATGCTGTGTGTTAGCAGGAGCAGCAGTCAAAGGTATTGATTAGCACTTTAAACACTAGCGTCCACCCCACTTCCGCCAGAGCACAGTCCCTGACCGCCCTTTTGCTTCCGCACTCCCCTTCCCTTTCCCCGGCTTCCCCTGCTGTCGTGGAGAAAAGCTTGAGGCGCAAACGGCAGAGGCGCTCGCCCACTGTTTTGAGCATGCGCAAAGACTCGCAGTTAGGTCTGACCGCAGGAGATCTCTCCTGGCCACCTCTGCTCATCTCCCCATGCCTTTCGCCACCTTCTCCTCCTGTACCTCATTTAGACAACCCCCGGCTGCCCGTCGCTCCTCTGAATGCCTCTTGGTTGCAGGATTCGGAGGAAGGCAGGAAGCCAGGACTTGCTAATTCCCTACCATCTCCATCCCAGCCCCTTTCTGCCCTGCTTCAGCTTCTTAGCATGCAAAGCACAACCCAGCAATCCGGCGTTGCCACTGCCATGCCTGGCAACAGGCACACAAACACATTGCCCTCTTCACCCAGACCCATAACTCCACAGACGCCCCAATGCGACATGCAGTCCACATTACGTTTACCCAACCACACCCTGCAACCTCAACCCCAAAGCACAGTGCCCATGCCGGAACCTCCTATCCAGCGACCCCCATCCCAACCCTTTCCTTTGATGGGTGATGAGACAACCATGAACCTCAAAACAACCTCCAGCAGCACCATCCTGAACTTGACCCAGACGACGCCGGACCTCAACAGTTCAATTCTGAGCATGATGAACCAGATGTCCTCAACATGCTTGCCCTCATTCCCGGAGAAAGGTTGTGGACCCAAAACAACAGAGACTTGTCTTGACCACAGTACCTACCAAATTAACCAGTCAAACCACAACCAAGCTGTGGAAAGCAAAGGTGAGACTTAGGCATGTGACGGTATCAAATTGTCATGTTGCAATAATTGCTAAAGCTTTTATCACGGTGCACAGTATTATCACGATATTGAAATAAGTTGCAAAAAAGTGTTGTCATAATAAAGTATAACAACTTTTTTCTTATGACAAAAAGAGCTGAACATTTAAATACAATAAAGCAATACACAAAATATGGAAACAAATGTTTCAAACAAGTTATAAAGACCAATGTAAAGGCATATTTACACCAAGGACGATAAAGATATAGTTCTAAAACTAACGATAAAGGTAATAGTAAAGTGTCTGAACGGGGCTTAACACTTTACAATAAGATCTCATTAGTTAACTTTAGTTAATGCACTAACATTAACAATGAGCAATAGCTTCATTTGTTACAGAAGTTATTATTATTTGTTGAAAATGACCTATTAGCTCGGGTCCATTAAATAATACTGTTAGTATTTTTTATTTTAATAGCGTGAAGCTGTGGAAAGCAAAGGTGAGACTTAGGCATGTGACGGTATCAAATTGTCATGTTGCAATAATTGCTAAAGCTTTTATCACGGTGCACAGTATTATCACGATATTGAAATAAGTTGCAAAAAAGTGTTGTCATAATAAAGTATAACAACTTTTTTCTTATCACAAAAAGAGCTGAACATTTAAATACAATAAAGCAATACACAAAATATGGAAACAAATGTTTCAAACAAGTTATAAAGATCAATGTAAAGGCATATTTACACCAAGGACGATAAAGATATAGTTCTAAAACTAACGATAAAGGTAATAGTAAAGTGTCTGAACGGGGCTTAACACTTTACAATAAGATCTCATTAGTTAACTTTAGTTAATGCACTAACATTAACAATGAGCAATAGCTTCATTTGTTACAGAAGTTATTATTATTTGTTGAAAATTACCTATTAGCTCGGGTCCATTAAATAATACTGTTAGTATTTTTTTATTTTAATAGCGTGTTATTAAATGTTGAAATTAACTAAGATTATTAAATGCTTTAGAAGAATTTTTAATTGGCAGTTTGATAACTAAAGAATTAACTAATGTTAACTAATGGAGCCTTAATGTAAGCAAAAACAGTAAGATTTAGAAATATTTTACAATTTAAAATAACTAATAGAATCTGAATAGAAAATTCAGAAGAACAGCATTTATCTGAAATAGAAATCTTTTGCAACATTATAAATGTCTTTATCATCACTTTTGATCAATTTGAAGCATCCTTGCTAAATAAAAGTATTAATTTCTATAATTTCTTTCCCAAAAACAAAATTATACTGACTCCAAGCTTTTGAATGGTATAGTGTATAATTCTACACAAGCTTTTTATTTCAGATAAATGCTGATCTTTGGATCTATCTATTCATCAAAGAATCCTGAAAAAAAATGTACTCGACTGTTTTAAATATTGATGATAATGTTTAAGCAGCAGATCAGCATATTATACTGATTTCTGAAGATCATGTGACCCTGAAGACTGGAGGAATGATGCTGAAAATACAGCTGCGCATCACAGAAATAAATAGCATTTTAAGTTATATTCAAATAGAAAGCAGTTTTTTAAATAGTAAAACAATTTCACAGTATTACTGCTTTTGCTGTAATTTGGGTAAATAAATACAGGCATGGTGAGCAGAAGATAATTCTTTAAAAAAAAAACTTTTAACTGGCAGTGTAATTATTCACGTTTTTTTTTTAAGTGCCCACGCTAACAATATCGTGCATGTTTATTATCGTGATATATTGTAACACCGGCACATGTCTAGTGATTTTCACAGCAATGGTGGTTTGGGTGATCCTTTTGACACTTGTGTTTTCTCGGCAGGTCCTGTAGAGTCGATGGATCAGCCGGACTCGGATGCAAGATTGCTGGGTGGCTGTGAGCCGGACCACAGCCTCTCTCTTCCCAATGCCCACTCATCCGACCATGCTGTTTCCTTACCGCTTGCAGAGGCTTTTCCCTTCATGTCTCAAGAACAGCTCCTCCAGCTTCTCTCCTCCAATGCCGGTCTGCCTTCCCTGTTACCGCCCTTTCTCGGCTCCCTGCCTTTAGGGGTCTGGACGAGCACCCAACCTTCGGTGCCCGGCGGTGCCCAAGCCCAGCCAACCAGTGCCATCCTAAACCAGGGCTCTCCTCTCAACATCCTAAACCAAGGCGAGCTTCCTCTCAACCTCGTGAGCCTGTTAAATCCGCCAGGTTCTGCTGCAGCTGAAGCAGGGGAGGAAGGTGGTGAAAAACCCCCTGGGCTTCAAGCCCTCCTCATGGCTTCGTTGCTGCTCGGCCAGAATCCGGCTGCCATGTTGCCACTACCAGCGCTCAACCTGGAGCTTCCTACACTGCAGCAGCTCTTCGCAGACGGAGTGTTCCTGGAGAAGACCCCCGCTCTGCTAGATTCGGTCCTGATGGGGCCGGGGCTCCTGGAAGCTCTACAAACTCTAGCACCCAGCGCAGACGGCCAGTCGCTGCTTCTTTCCGCCCCTCTCACTCCACCCCTTCATGCCTTTCTGTCGCTCAACCCCGCTCTGCTGACCGCAGCTCTCGCCCAGACCGAACCCTTACCCAACCACACTCCATCCCCCCCGCCTCATTCTCAGGTAAATGCACCAGTTGCATGCTTCGCTGCATGTGCACATGCATGCTTCCAATTGATGCATCTGTACAGTGACAGGGTTTCCCAACCAGATACCTGACCCTGGAGCACAAAAGCAGTGTTAAGTCGCTGGGGTATATTTGTAGCAATAGCCAACAATACATTGTATGGGTCAAAATTATAGATTTTTCTTTTATGACAAAAATCATTAGGATATTAAGTAAAGATCATGTTCCATGAAGACATTTTGGAAATTTAGTACCGTAAATGTATAAAAAATTAATTTTTGATTAGTGATATGCATTGCTAAGAATTTAATTTGGACAAATTTAAAGATGATTTTCTTAATTAGATTTTTATGCACCCTCAGATTCCAGATTTTAGTTGTATCTCATCCAAATATTGTCCTATCCTAACAAACCAACCAAACCATGATGTATAAATTGTCAATTTAAAAAAATTGGTTTTGTGGTCCATGGTCACATTTGTGCGTGTTTTATACTAGAGTGTGAATTTCATAAAAGCTATAAAAATAAATGTCTGGGTTGGGGTTAATCTCAAAATCAAAAGGATTGGACATTATATTCTTCTAACTGTGGCATTATTTTCATGACAGTTATGTGCATTTAAACTCCAAATCTATACTCGCCACCTGCTATAATGCAAAACAAATAATGAAATACTATTTAAATTGTAATTTCCATGTCCTTGTGTCTGGCGCATGCATGGATGCATGTTTTTTTTTTTTTTTGCATTTCATTGAGAATTTATTTTGAAAATGTGGTTAATTGTCATGAAATTAATGTCACATTGCAAAAAATCTTAATGCTTAAGGGTTAATTCACCCAAAAATGTAAATTATCACCATTTACTCACCGTTATGTTGTTACAAAACCGTAACCCATTTTAGTTACTTGGGCTTTCAATTGAGACACAGGTTAAATAAAAATCTTAATTTGTGTTTTGAAAATGAACAAGTTTTATGGACTTGGAATGACGAGGGTGATTTTGGGTGAGCTAAGTTTTTAATAAAATTAGGCTTTATTTTATGTGTGTGATGTGAAATATGGGGACATTTCTACACTCAGAATGTCCATGCAGAATTGCCTGAGCTAAATTGCAGAGGTCAAATATCAGGGAAATTCACCTGACAACGGTTGGGAGTCCTTGTATTAGGCGTTTGCCAGTGGAACATTGTTTTGATATCTGAGTACATCCATCTTGTGCAATACATATGTGAATCTGTGTGGCTGTAGGGGACTCTGTCCAGCCCAGCTCTAGCTTCTACCTCGGTGTCCTGCGGCCCTCTGGTGTCCAGCTCGGGGCCCGAAGTGTGTGACCCTCTGGCCGAGCAGGACAAGAACAACACCCAGACCCCTCAATTCCTGCCGCCTCTGCTCGCCCACGGGGTTCTTGGTAAGTGGATCAGTGTAAAATGCATCTGAAAATGACCATTTTAAATGTGCCTTGCTTTGGAATAACGGTGTTATAATTATACAAATATATAGTATGTGATTACACTCAGTTCTTCTTTCAGTTAGTGTGACTTAACGGTCATTTTAATAGGGCTGGGACAATAAATCGATGCATCGCGAATCGAGAAATGATTCCGCATCGATTCTGAGATTTCCCGAAGGCATCGCGATTCTCTCTCGAATCGATTCTGAGCTTAGTTTTTAACAGCAGATGGCACTGCATGCTTTAGAAATAGCTGTATTTTGCTTGCTTCCAGTTCCTTACGCACTATTTGAACCTAAAATAATCATTCATGAAGTTCGAAAAGGTTGAAGTGAATTACAAGGATGTTCACAGTGGGCTGTGTTTACGCTAATCTCGCATCAAGAAAGCATTAAAGCAGATGTGCAAGTACATTTAACCCCTTACACGACTCAGCCGAACACACAAGCGCTCTTCTTCGTGAGCATTTGAGTGTGCGGTTAAAAACTAGCCTAGAGCGCCGTCTGCTGTTAAAAACTAAGCTCAGAATCGATTCCAGAGAGAATCACGATGTCTTCAGAAAATCGCAGAATCGATGCAGAATCGTGATGCGTCGATTTATTGTCCCAGCCCTAAATTTTAAGTCTTTAATGAACCCTAGAGGGCTATTGTTTCTTCCGATAGGGACTTTAGTAATATTGTATTTTGAGTTTGCGTTTGAAATTTGGCGGACATTGTATATCTGTGTACGCAGTGTTGTTTTAGTACTGATATACTATTAAAGTTTTTGTTAATATTTTGAATTAGATTTTAATTTTACGGTTTAGTAATTTTGTCGTTTTTTTGTTTTTAAATGGGTCTAGTTTTTACTAAGTTAAGTGCTTTTTGCAACTAGGTGTTTTTTATATTATTTATGTATGTATTTTTAGAATATTTATGTTTGTTTGTAATATGTGTTTTTTTCATTTGAATGTTTTCAATAATGAAATTAGTGATGGATAAATAAGAATAATTTCAAATATTTGTGAATGTATCATTTTCCATTATAAAGCGGAGAGTTCCGGTGCTTGACTCTGATTGGCTGAGCCGAGTTCAAAGCTGTTATAAATGACGCTACAAAGTAACACACCTTTGTTTACGTTTGTGTGTTGCTCGGCAACCACTTTGTAGCAACCACAACTGTTTCTGAGGAGCTACATTGTTTGGTGGAAGAATACTGTGTTTATTAATATCATTACACTTTATTTGCTCCGTTTTATTTTGTGAAATCTTACTACGTATATTTTATAAAAGCAAGTAACCCCCGTGAAGCCGTGGTTTACAGTGAATTAACCTAACAACGCCCCTTAGCTGTTATAAATTCACTGTAAACCACGGCTTCTTTGAGCTTATTGCTTTATTATGAAACCATTTTTACATAGATAATATTTTATCACCAAACCCAAATCAGTCAAGCACTAGCTGAAATTTCAATGCATCACTTCTTATGATGTCAATGTGATGCAAAACAAAGCCTCAGCAGTTTATAAACAAGCACTCACTACTAGTTTCCTTCTATGTTCTTCCTATGTCCACAACACTTAGTTTTAGCGTAGAGCTGCAGTTTTGGGCTGTGGAGGGTTTATCGGCTGCGCTTGAAGTCGCTCGTCCTGCCAAGTAGCGTTACATTAGCGTTTTGCTGACTGTCTTCTGCGGGAGATTGTGAACCTGCGGTGACATCTCAGCCGAATCAGCAGACTCACTCACAATGACTGCTGGGAAAATGAATCAGACTTGAGTGTTTTTTCTGCAAGTTTGTCCACAGCAGTGACAAGTGTTCAGTGCAGAACTGCTGATGCACAGCGCTCGGCCGTATTTGTGGCCTGCATTTCATTTTTGTGACCGAGAAACACTGTTTTGAGTATTGAGTATTGTACATAATTGACCTATCGGTAAGCCCCGCCCCTCTTAGTTACTTTTGCTCCCTCGGACAAACAAACGGAGTTGCTCCCTCTCTTACAATGACAGCTTTCAGTGTGAAAACCTGAAGGGCCACCATTCAAGCGGGAATTAAATATTTCATGGAGGGATATATAAAATATTTAAAAATAAATACGGTGGGTAACTCGAAGCAAGGGTTTACAGATCACAGTGCAAGCGGGAGAAGTCTCATATTATGGTCGGAATTGCAAAGCATCTTATCTGTTGTTTCTATAGTAAGGCTGTTCATTTACTATTTGGTGCGATTAATTACGGAAAAACCTGTGCGTCATCTTACATTGATGCAAGTTCTGATGAATATGATACTGCGTGATAAAGTCCCTGGGAATGCAGTTATGTGATCCTAAAATTCAAGATATGAGGGCAAAAATCACCCTCTTATATTTATATCATACGATATAGTTTAGCAATAACACACCAGCAAGAATGCTGTTTTTACCTAATATCTGCATGTCTGCAAATTAATATTGATTTTATATAACAGTTCAACAGACAAGAAGTTACTATTGTTACATTTTAGACACAATATTGTCAAACCGTTGTAATGAAAGCCACAGCTGAACCATTGAGCGTCTCTGATCAACACAGTCGTGATTCTGTACTGAATGAATCAGCTGTTTGCATCCGTATCAGTGATTGAGTCAGTGATTCAGTGACTCTTCATAAAGAACCTCCTGCTTCGTTTCTGAATTAATCAGCTGTCTGAATGAACCGAGTGAGTCAGTGATTCAGTGACTTCATAAAGAGCCTCCTGCTTCAATTCTGAATGAATCAGCTGTCTGAATGAACCGAGTGAGTCAGTGATTCAGTGACTCTTCATAAAGAGCCTCCTGCTTCGATTCTGAATGAATCAGCTGTCTGAATGAACCGAGTGAGTCGGTGATTCAGTGACTCTTCATAAAGAGCCTCCTGCTTCGTTTCTGAATGAATCAGTTTCAGAATAAGTCGTTTGCATGAATGACGGAATGATTTGCTGACTTTGTTTATCTCGTATTATTAAATATTAAATTAAAAAAACGTTAATTGTCATTTAAAACCAATTAATTTTATTTATGCAATTCTAATTGCAGTGTAAATGCATTTGTACTTATAACACTTCAAATGCAGCTTCTGAAAACAGTGTTAAGGCCTTAAAATCTAAATCATAAAATCTTTCTAAAGCTACTTTTTGTAATGTCTATTTAGTGGTTTCTCATTTCACACTGTAATTTACATTCAATTAACTTTTTGGGGGTCATTGCTCCGCAATAATTGATGTGTGATTAATTCGCTATTGATTTGATTAATTTATTGACACATCATAGTCTATATACAAACTATTGTGACATAGTATTTGGTCATATTCTGACGGTCTTATTATAATTTGCTTTACCCTGTATCTTCTTATGAATTAGCATGAGCGTTTGAGCTGCTAATGATGGTGTTTCTCTCTGTGTTCAGGTGACCTCGCAGCTCTGGGTAACATCAGCAGTCTTCACAGTTTATTAGGAGCCGGACCCCTTCTGCTGCCGCAGGGCCCGTCTCTGAGCGTCCCGCTGACACAGAACCAGACAGCGCTCAACCCGCTCACCTGCCTGCAGGTAAACTCACACCTGAGCCACGGGCAGTTTACATAGAAATAACAGTGCTTAAAAAAAAAATCAAAAATACAATAAAAATTTTGAAATATTATTACAATTTAAAACAGCTGTTTTTAATGTGAATGTATGTTAAACTGTAATGTATTTCTGTGATGCGCAGCTGTATTTTCTGCATCATTCCTCCAGTCTTCAGTGTCACATGATCTTCAGAAATCAGTATAATATGCTGATTTGCTGCTTTATTATCTGCGGCGCCAGCAATGACGCCACAGCCACACGCACACTCGACGTGTAAACATGTCGCTTCAAGTGAGAATGATTCTAGTTTTAATTGCATTCAGAGTAAGCGACGACAGATAATGTATTAATATCGTGCCAGATGAGGCTTGCACAGCCTGAGTGAGTGTGAGAGAGAGACGGCACACACAACGTAACTCAGAAATGTATAGATGCATACTGCGGTAGAAATAAAGATATTTACAAAATATGATTTATGTAAACAACATTATACGGCCATGATGTTTCCCTGAATATCAATATCAACACGATTGCGATGTGACACTGATTGCAATGTGACACTGATTTTATACAATATTTCAATAAACAAGAAGTTAAAATTAAGTGACTTAGATTTTAGACAAAATATTGACTGTTTTTGCTCAATTTCGCTGACGAAAATGGTTCCGATCAAAGCCACAGCAGAACCGTTGTGCGTCTCCGAGCAACACAGCGGTGTTACGTTACTAAATGAATCCACGTTTTTGAACGAATCGAGTGAATCAATGATTCAGTAACCCATTCATAAAAACAGTCACTTGCCTCGTTTCTGAATGAATCAGCCGTTTGAATGAATCGTTTGAATGAATGACTCACTCATTAAAACAGACATTTGCCGCCACCTACTGGTGGTTTAGTCATATTTAAAAGTATTGCATTTTTTCAACATTTATTTGTATGTTTAAAATTTCATTTGAATGGTAACAACTCTACAGTTTCTTATTATTCTAACTGAATTAATTGAAACAAAGTGAGAATCTGATGTGAAAGATGACATTTAATAAGGTTAGGGGAAAAAACGACCATTTATAAACAGTGGGAAATGACATCTGTTTTGTTACATACGGCAACTCATTTTAAGTTAACTATTTCTTCCTCTTTCCAGTCACAGAGCACTTTATTTTGAGTTAAGTGAGAGAAAATCTATAACTTAGTCCAGATTGGGGGAATTGTAATGTTTTGTTTTTTTGTTGTTGTTGTTGTTTTTTGCATTGAAATTTGCATATTTTTTTGTTTGTATATGCTGTCAATTATAGTTCTTATCTATAATCGGCAAAAATCGGTATCGGCAGTTTCTTTTTTTTAAATTGCTGACCAAACTTTTGAACAATAGTGTAAATATTATTATATTAATTATAATTAATAATGTCTTATATATTAAATTATATTATATACATTTTTCCAATATTTGTGCTTCATTTTAACTTCATCGAACTTAATGACGCGCATTCTGGGATTCTTTTTAAAAACTTAATTGAAGAGTTCATGTGTCCTGCTCATAAAAAATAATTTTTATCCTTATAAAGATATTAATATGTTGACCCCAGTTTATATTTAAAGTTCGAAAGAACATTTGAAGATATTTTTTCTTAAAAAGAAAAAAAACGTACTGACCTCGTTTGCCAAATATTATATTAACTATATTAATTATAATGAATAATGTCATTAAAAATTTTCAAAATAAAATATATAATTATTATATTGTATTTATATTTGTCTTTGCAAAATTATTTTTACTGAGCCCAAACATTTGTCAAATATATTATATTAAATATAGTAAATGAAAAAATCTTATTTGAACTTCCTTATAAAACCGTTCTCAACCAACATCATGAGATGCATCCTGGGATGTTTTTTTAAAAACAATTGAAGATTTCTCACATGTGCTGCACATTTTGATGCATTTCCTTCACCTTTTGCTCCATACAAAAATAATGAAAAAAACCATTATTTACATTTAGTCATTTAGCAGATGCTTTTATCCAAAGTGACTTACAAACGAGGACAATAGAAGCATCAAAATCAGCAAAAGAGCAATGATACGCAAGTGCTATAACAAGTCTCAGTTAACTTACACACAGCACTTTTTTTTTTTAAATTATATATTAAATGACGAGAAAGCAGATAGAATAGAGCAAGCTAGTGTTAGAGGCCTTTTTTGCTTTTGTTAATTGTATAATAAAGGAAACCGAATACAAAAAGATTAGAGAAGCTAGTGTTAGTCTCTCCTTTTTTTTTTTAGAAAACAAGCAGAAAATGAATAGAGTGCAAGTCTAAAAGGGACAGTTTTTTTTTAAAGAATAGAATTAGAATAGAGAGTGCTAGAGTTAGAGGGTCAAATAAAGATCATGGAAGAGATGTGTTTTTAGATTATTAAATCCATTATTTATACATCAAGAAATTCATAAGTTGAACCCAGTTTGTATTTCACTATACATTTTTTAAAAATCACGAGGATCTTAATAAATTCTCTCATGTGTGAACCGCTGGTGTTTATGGATGCATCTTCTCTTTCTCAGCTGACGATGGCGCCGGCGCTCATGGGAGAGAAGCCCGTGGCTCTACACGAGACGCGTCCGTCACAAGATCAGCTTCCCTCGGCTTCGATATCCCAGAATTCCCTGCTCAACCCGGTCCAGACGCCGCTGCAGCAGAGAGAGACGTTTGACCCGTACGCCTCCTTCATGGACACCATCTACACCTCCTTCCTGCAGGTGAGCGAGCGCGATTGAGGCAAAAGGGAAAAAAAGCTTATGGCTTCTCTCTTGAGGCCACAAGATGGCGCATCGAGCAAAATATTACTAATGCACGTTTCTTCAAAGCAATAAAATAACACGGCTATCTTTGAAAAAAGTGCATAATTTTTTTAATAATGTTTATAAACCATATATAATTAAGTTGCTTAAACAATTTAAAACAAAACATTATCATGTATGCATGTATAGTTTAATACAAAGGACCGAAAACTAGGGATGCACGATATTATCGGACTGATATCGGAATCGACCGATAATGGCTTTAAATGTAAATATCGGCCCGATATGAAAAATAATGCCGATATGTCTTGCCGATAAGAGAAATACATGAACTCACATGTGCTCAGGGTGTGCTAGCGATTAGATCACGTCAGCAGTGTGGCACATTCTTTTGCCTGAATGGTGATTAGATTCACTGCTTTGGATCGCTGCATTTAAACTGAGAAAGCACATAGGTGTATGATAGAGTAAACAGTAATAGCACCAGCAGCGGCAGCCTCCCCCGGGTCCTAATGCCCGCTCAGTAACGAGTTTTAATTCCGTAGGGGGCGCTGTTGGCCTACTTCTAATAAAGTAAAATACACAAATGATATTTAGACTGCTTCTGATTAAATAAAGCAGTAATTGATGCCATAAAATAATGCGTATGTTTTGATTTAAAGGTCAGATGCTATAGCTTACATGAACAAAAAAAAATAAATCACAAACATGACACTTAAATTAAATCATTATATATATATACTGATTTATTCATTAATGTGTAATATGTTATATTTTTTTATACAAATTATGAGCTCTAAAAGATTTTCAGAATTTGTACAACTCTTTTGCTTTAGACCATTTACAAATGTTAAATCATTAAATAAAATGTTACGGTTACCACTGCATCTTTCTGGAAAAAATTTATATATAGTTTATTTATAGTTATTTTCAAATCTTCAATGTACTGTCATTATAAAAGTACTTTATTATTGTTTATTTAATTCTAACAAATAAGTTCTTGATAAAAAATAACAAATTTAAAATAATTATATATCGGTATCGGCCAAAATTAGTTGAAAATCATCGGGATATCAGCAAAAATCCAATATCGTGCATCCCTACCGAAAACCAATCACAAAGAATACTTTTTCTATTTAAAAACATGAGATGCAGTGGGGTAGAGAGAAAAAAAAAACGCCATAAATTCTCGAGAATTCTCTGTTTTTAAAAGTTGAACTTGCATTAATTTTGCATGGCTTTCTAAACATGCGGCTCTCTTGTTCGAGACGCGAGTGCAACGCTGATAGATGTCTCTCTAGAAAATGCGATAAATATGCGTTCTGTGTGAACTGCATCTTCTCCGCATTCATGTTCCCTTTTTCCGCAATATTTTGAATGAACAACGGAGCAGCGCCATCTAGTGGCTTCAACCGGATAGGCTAATAAAGCATTAAAATGCAACGACACCTACATCGTCATCGCATCTTGTGTCTACTGATAAGGCTGCCTGACGCACACCTAATACCAAAGTTTTTGCATTCGAATGTGCATATATTCGAAATTCAAAAAAAAATTTGGGCTGCACTAATCTACACCACTTTCTCGCAGGTGAACGAGCATGATTCGTACTCGGAGCTGCCTCCGCCCCTCAGCCCACGCCGCGCCTGCTCCGTCCACAATCCGGACCTGACCCGCCTCGGCTTGGACACGGCCCAGTCCCAGTCTCCGGCCCGAGGGACGCCCAAACCCAACGGGGACCCGTTGACGCCGCCGCCCTGCGACGCCCCGCTGGAGGAGGCCAAGACCGACGGCTCGGCCACAGTGTGCGTCTACAGCAACGGGATCGGCTCCGGAGCGGAGGGGCGAGGAGGCGAGGAGGAGGAGGATGGACGAAGGCTGCAGGGATATTTGAGTCCGGGTGAGCGGCTCCGTGAGGCAGCCGAGGACATCAGAGACGCAGAGCAAGTCCGGGTGAGCGCGCTTATCACGTGTTATTCCATATGCTGTTAAGCCCCGTTCACACCAAGGACGATAACTATAAAGATAACGATAAAGATATAGTTCTAAAAATCGTTCTCGATATTAAAGAATAGCAGAGTCCTCACCACAACTATAACGATATAGACAAAGAGAAACGATAAAGTTGGAATCACTTTCAAAACGATTTTTGTCCAGCTGATGAACGATACAAAATAGACAGCCAATCAGAATCCATCCTGCTATAACGAGCCTTCTGATTAAATAAAGCAGTAATTGATGCCATAAAATAATGCGTATGTTTTGATTTAAAGGTCAGATGCTATAGCTTACATGAACAAAAAAAAATAAATCACAAACATGACACTTAAATTAAATCATTATATATATATACTGATTTATTCATTAATGTGTAATATGTTATATTTTTTTATACAAATTATGAGCTCTAAAAGATTTTCAGAATTTGTACAACTCTTTTGCTTTAGACCATTTACAAATGTTAAATCATTAAATAAAATGTTACGGTTACCACTGCATCTTTCTGGAAAAAATTTATATATAGTTTATTTATAGTTATTTTCAAATCTTCAATGTACTGTCATTATAAAAGTACTTTATTATTGTTTATTTAATTCTAACAAATAAGTTCTTGATAAAAAATAACAAATTTAAAATAATTTTATATCGGTATCGGCCAAAATTAGTTGAAAATCATCGGGATATCAGCAAAAATCCAATATCGTGCATCCCTACCGAAAACCAATCACAAAGAATACTTTTTCTATTTAAAAACATGAGATGCAGTGGGGTAGAGAGAAAAAAAAAACGCCATAAATTCTCGAGAATTCTCTGTTTTTAAAAGTTGAACTTGCATTAATTTTGCATGGCTTTCTAAACATGCGGCTCTCTTGTTCGAGACGCGAGTGCAACGCTGATAGATGTCTCTCTAGAAAATGCGATAAATATGCGTTCTGTGTGAACTGCATCTTCTCCGCATTCATGTTCCCTTTTTCCGCAATATTTTGAATGAACAACGGAGCAGCGCCATCTAGTGGCTTCAACCGGATAGGCTAATAAAGCATTAAAATGCAACGACACCTACATCGTCATCGCATCTTGTGTCTACTGATAAGGCTGCCTGACGCACACCTAATACCAAAGTTTTTGCATTCGAATGTGCATATATTCGAAATTCAAAAAAAAAATTTGACTGCACTAATCTACACCACCTTCTCGCAGGTGAACGAGCATGATTCGTACCCGGAGCTGCCTCCGCCCCTCAGCCCACGCCGCGCCTGCTCCGTCCACAATCCGGACCTGACCCGCCTCGGCTTGGACACGGCCCAGTCCCAGTCTCCGGCCCGAGGGACGCCCAAACCCAACGGGGACCCGTTGACGCCGCCGCCCTGCGACGCAGGAGGCCAAGAGGCCAAGACCGACGGCTCGGCCACAGTGTGCGTCTACAGCAACGGGATCGGCTCCGGAGCGGAGGGGCGAGGAGGAGGAGCAGAGCAAGTCCGGGGGAGTGCGCGCTTATCACGTGTTATTCCATATGCTGTTAAGCCCCGTTCACACCAAGGACGATAACTATAAAGATAACGATAAAGATATAGTTCTAAAAATCGTTCTCGATATTAAAGAATAGCAGAGTCCTCACCACAACTATAACGATATAGACAAAGAGAAACGATAAAGTTGGAATCACTTTCAAAACGATTTTTGTCCAGCTGATGAACGATACAAAATAGACAGCCAATCAGAATCCATCCTGCTATAACGAGCTCGAGAATTTACAGCGGCAGATGAGCGTGCGTTTAGAATAAACACGATATCGTTCGCTGGTGTGGACGTTCGCTAATATCGTTATCTTTATAGTTATCGTTCGTAGTGTGAACGGGGCTTTAGTGTATTTATTCAGATTTTTTTCAAGTTTTCAATTCAACCTCTTTCTTTTTTTTTTTTTTTTTGACTTTTCTATTTAGCTGGAAGTTACTTTTTTTTTTTTAGCAATTTTGTTACGAGTTTATATCATTTTTATTAGTCTTTTTTATTTCTATTTAGCTTTGTTATTGGTTTTAGTTTAATTTTGTGTAATTTCGTTGTGTGCTTCTGTCACTTTTATAATTAAAAAAAAATATTTCTGTTTTGCTTTATTTTTTTTATTTGTTATGTGTTTTTGTCATTTCTATTAGTTTTTTATTTCTATTTTTTATTTGACTTGAAGTTAGTTCAGTTTTAGCAATTTTATTTTAACATTTATATTTGCCTTTATTTTTCTATATAAAATTATTTTTATTTCAATTCAAGTTTTAGCAATTTTGTCGTGCTTTATTTTTTTAACAATTTTATTTAGCTTTCAGTTATTTTAATTTCACTTTAAGTTTTGGTAATATTGTTTTATCAATATTGTAATCACGATTATTTAACACGATTATGTGTGGGTCATATGACCAAAACTCCCCTCTAATATAATGGCAGGGGAAACACTGAATAGCGTACTAATGTCAGAAATGTTTATTTTGGCACACTGCTTCACATACCTCTTTCATTAATAGCTTTGTATACTGAGTAGTGTACTAGACTTTTTCTCAGCATGACCCTGGCTTCTTTCTCTTCCGTCTGCACTCAGGCTGAAGACGTGCACACAGGAGCCAGAAGGGGGCGCAAGAGGAAGCAGTCGTAAGTGCATCCATCCAGAACCCGACACATTCACGCATGAAGTGCTTTGTGTTTTACTCTTCTTCTTCTTCTTCTTCTTCTTCTACCTGTCAGGCTGCAGAGAGGAGCGGACCTGCTGGGTGGCATCGACAGCATCATTGAGGAGCCGACGGTGAGACACACACACACTCACTCACTCACTCACAGACACTCACACTCACTCACTCACAGACACTCACTCACTCACTCTCACACTCACACTCACTCACTCTCACACTCACACACTCTCTCACACTCTCACGCACACTCACTCACTCACACTCTCTCTCTCTCACTCACTCACACACTCACTCTCGCTCACTCACTCTCACACTCACACACTCACTTACTCTCTCACACTCACTCACACACACTCACTCACACTCACTCACTCACTCTCACACTCACACACACACTCACACACACACACACTCACACACACACTCTCACACACACTCACTCACT
>NW_015505812.1:748286-749459 GCF_001515645.1 Sinocyclocheilus grahami
CTCTCACCCTCGATCACTCTCTCACACTCACTCACTCTCTCACACTCACTCACTCACACTCACTCACTCTCACACACACTCACACTCACTCTCACACACACTCACTCTCTCACACTCACTCACTCTCTCACACACACTCACTCTCACACTCACTCACTCACACTCACTCACTCACACTCTCTCTCACACTCACTCACTCTCACACACACACACTCACACACTCACTCACTCACACACACTCACTCACTCACTCACACACACACACACTCACTCACACACACACACTCACTCACTCACACTCGCTCACTCTCACTCACACTCGCTCACTCTCACTCACACTCGCTCACTCTCACACTCGCTCACACTCGCTCACTCTCACACTCGCTCACTCTCACACTCGCTCACACTCGCTCACTCTCACACTCGCTCACACTCACTCTCTCTCACACTCATTCTTTCTCTCTCACTCACACACACACTCACACTCACTCACACCCACTCACACACACACACTCCCTCACTCACTCTCTCTCTCTCACACCCTCTCACACACACACACTCCCTCACTCACTCTCTCTCTCTCACACCCTCTCACACACACACACTCCCTCACTCACTCTCTCTCTCTCACACCCTCTCACACACACACACTCCCTCACTCACTCTCTCTCTCTCACACCCTCTCACACACACACACTCCCTCACTCACTCTCTCTCTCTCACACCCTCTCACACACACACACTCCCTCACTCACTCTCTCTCTCTCACACCCTCTCACACACACACACTCCCTCACTCACTCTCTCTCTCTCACACCCTCTCACACACACACACTCCCTCACTCACTCTCTCTCTCTCACACCCTCTCACACACACACACTCCCTCACTCACTCTCTCTCACACTCACTTACTCTCTCTCACACTCACTCACGCTCACTCACTCACTCTCTCACACTCTCTTACTCTCTCACTCTCTCACACTCACTCACTCACTCTCACACTCACTCACTCTCACACTCACTCACTCACTCTCACACTCACTCACACACACTCACACTCACTCACTTTCACACTCACTCACTCACTCTCACACTCACTCACTCTCTTACACTCACTCACACACTCTCACACACACTCTCTCACACACACACTCTCTCTCACACTCACTCTC
>NW_015505812.1:749629-751323 GCF_001515645.1 Sinocyclocheilus grahami
CACTCACTCACTCACACACACACACACTCACTCACTCACTCTCTCACACACTCACACACTCACACTCTGAGCTGCATTACCCTGTGTCTGATGTGTTGTGATGCAGATAGCGTTGTCCAGACCTGCACGGCCCGCCAGAGGGAAGAGACGCCGCGTCGTCCGGTAGATCCGACTGTACTCTCCCGCCAACACCAGCACTGTTGCCACGGCAAGACCGTCTGCGCCGCACTGTGAAGAATCTCCGGGATTCGCTCCTCCTCCATCTGTTTGTGTTCGTTCACCGTCTGTTACCACGAATGCGACTTATGTTACATTGTTACATTTTCAAACAGTTACCAGGCAACCAATGATGACTATTGTTAAATTGTTGCAGCAGTTTAGGATTAGTTATTGTTTGTTAACTCTTGTTTATTGTTTCATGACTGAGGTCCAGTGTGATTGACAGCTCTGATTAAAAGGAATAATTCAGGCAAAAATGAAAATGTGCTCATCCTCAGGTCATTCAAGACTAGGATGTTTGTTTCTTCATCAGATTTGGAGAAATGTAGCACTGCATCACTTTCTCATCAATGTATCCTCTGCAGTGAATGGGTGCCGTCAGAATGAGAGTCCAAACTAGTGATGCACCGAATATTCGGCAACCGAAATTATTCAGCCGAAAATAGCAACTCAAAAAAACCCCGAATAAATGTTACCGAACAATGACGTGACACGATCAAATAGAGGTGCACAGTAATCCAGCAAACATGTCGTCAGTGTGGAAACATTAAATCTGTCCGGGCGAGACTGCTTAGTGCTGCATCTCATGTCTTCAGGGAGAAGTGGAATGGGTTGCTGTACGATGCTTCAAATGGAGAAATGGCCTTAAACAATTAGTATACAAACTGCAGAACGTCATGCTTTCTAAAACACGCATTACATGTATTCTGACAGCGCTGCACAAACTCGTTAGCCAGAGTTCAGAGTCCAAACGCGAGGAAAATCTAGCCTACTCGTCAGCTGCTCAGTCACATTTTTAATAAAATAAGAAAAGATGATAATAATTACAAAAGCTCTATTAATACATTTATTATAACATTCACACATAGTGTTCAAATTGGGATCTGTAATATTTTCTAATGTTTTAAAATAAGTCTCTTCTGCTCAGCAAGGCTGCATTTATTTATGCAGTAAAAATAAGGGGGTCTCAAAGATGGCCAAAAAATATTATTTTACTAATTGTGCTTTGTTGGTATAATGTCTGCTAAAATGTTTAAAAAAATAATTAGTGTTAAATATTTTAAAATTGTTTTGTCATTTATTTTTTATTTGAAAAGCTAGACAAAACAGTATAAAGCACATTTTGGCGATTTAATTTATGTAATTGTGGAAATATATGCAGAAACAATTAGAAAAAACGAGTCCATAACTCTTCCTCCAGTGAGTCAGTGTTCTGGTGTGAATCAGGAGAGAAACCTGCACAGATCAAGCAGCGTTTAAACAGCTCTAAACACACATGTGGCTGGATTTTGATGTGAGAGACAACAGCAGATGCACTTTTCACGGCAGGAAGCCTTATTATGGATTATGGACTCATATTTCTTGATGGATTGTTTTAGTTTTCGTCTTCTCCAGATGTTCACTGATGGACTGGAGTGCTGTGGAATATTGTGATGTTTTTATCAGCTGTTTGGACTCTCATTCTGACGGCACCC
>NW_015505812.1:751364-764115 GCF_001515645.1 Sinocyclocheilus grahami
GATTTTGATGTGAGAGACAACAGCAGATGCACTTTTCACTGCAGGAAGCGTTATTATGGATTATGGACTCATATTTCTTGATGGATTGTTTTAGTTTTCGTCTTCTCCAGATGTTAACTGATGGAGTGCTGTGGATTATTGTGATGTTTTTATCAGCTGTTTGGACTCTCATTCTGACGGCACCCATTCACTGCAAGTGATGCACTCGTATATTTTTGGGTGTACTGTCCCTTTAAGATTTCACTCCCATCAGGTGCACGTTTGTGTCCAAAAATCCCTCAGACACTGAGACGGACCAAACGACTCATGTTATTCTTTAAAAACCCATAATGCACCTCATGAACCGCTTTCAGCCCTAGATTCAGTCAGTAGTTTTGTCAGTAATGGCGCCCTCAGTAACACTTGAGTTTCACACGCCTCGAATCGCACTCATCACTCAATGTTTTGTCTTTGCAGGGCCATATATGTGTTTTTTTTCCTCCTATGTGTAAACGTGTGTGTGTGTGTGTGTGTGTTACAGGAGTGTATCTGTAGGTTTTAGGGGCTTTAGTCGTGGATCTGCACAGAGCTCATCAACACAGGCACAAGATTAATACTGAATATTTAAAATAATGATTTAATAATGAGGCTGATTATGCAATTTTACTATTGAATTTATGTATATATGTACAGTTTTAGTATTTTATTTTGTACACCTTTTTTAGGGAAAAAATGATCAATTTGTAAAATATTTCTCCTGCAGAGAAACCTTTCCTTTCTCATATTCATGTTTGATCTGTAAAGAAAACACTTTGAGAATTGTGAACAAGTAGCATTTCCTTTATTGGGAGTTGATCTTTTTTTTTATTTAACAAATTAAAACATTTTAAATGATGAAAGCTCTCTTCTGATTATTTTATGTCACTGTTTAGACGTCACCAGCCAAAACTGTAAGTTGTTCTGCTTCAGAACATGAAATATTTCTTTAGAAGATGGAGAGAAAAAACGTTTTTGTTTCTAAATATTTCACTAACACTGTCCTGTTTGTTAATTAGCTCTGTATATCACTTTTTAAGAAAATAAGCTGCTAAACTATCATAGAGAAAAATTGAGAGGAACTAAATGAAGCTGATCAAACAAAGCCAACAAACTAATGTCCATAATATATAATGCTTTAAGGCAATGCATATTCTTAAAGGATTCAAGTATGAAGCTAAGCATCAAACAAACTGATTTCGAACCCTTTTATTTTTTGATATTCATATTTAGCATTATACTACAAAATTTCTAATCGAGAATATATTTTTTAAATTGCACGAGCAAAACCCGCTAAAATTTAAAGGAAAAAATACATTTAAAAAATTTTAAAAACATACAAAAACGTAAAATAGATTTTTCTAATAATGTAAAAAAAAAATCTACAAAGCCACAAAAAGTCAAATCTACAAAAGTATAAAAATCTACAAATATGTAAAAATGCAAACCCACAAAAAAAAAATGTAAGTTACATAAATGTAAAAAATATTTAAAAATCTCAAATGACTGGAAAATGTAACTGGAATGTATTGTGAGGGAATGCCAGGAAAATGTGTGGAATGCTGTGAACTTTCAAAACAACAACAACAACATGAAACAGATTTCTGGAAGCATTTTTTATTATCCAGCGATGCATTTGAAAATGATCATAATTGGTGGACTCCGCGCCACACATTAATAACACAATAACGGTTACAAGCGATCGCTCATGAGAACGAGCTGTATTTACACACACAGCGTCTCCTCACCTTCAAAACAAAGCCTGAGGATCAGGAAGGAAAGGGCTTAAGATCAGAACTCTTTCAGACGCTGGGTTTGAGGAGAGCATCTGCACGCTGAAGCTTTAGGAGGCTCTGTAGTGTGGGGACGGTTGCTCTCGACACAGCAGAAAAACAAAAGGGCGGCATGAGAAACAGAGCTTCCTTCACTCTCTCGCTCGCTCTCTCCTCACGCCAGACCGATGGCTTTTATTTGGAGAGTTTCTTCATCCTCTGGTCCAGCGCGGAGAAGTTCTCCTCCACAGCCAGCAGGTTCTCCTTCATGGTCTGCTGGACCTGCGAGTGAAGGACGGCATGCTTAACTCTGATTTGCACTCAAACATAATGGCCCCCAGAATATTTTGTTGTATGAATATCTGAACATGCAATACTAAAGCAATAAGCCCCGTGAAGCCGTGGTTTACAGTGTATTTATAACAGCTAAGAGGTGGTATATTAATATACAATTAATATTTTCTTAGGGATAAAAATCTACCTCAGCTTCTGCTCTAAACTATAGGGACTATAGGAAGGTTACAATTAACAACAGAGCCCAAGCTTAAATTCAATTGCTATTTATTTTTAGCTATAATAATCAACACTCTAATTAAAAATATATATATATGCAAAAATGTAAATCGCACATATTGCAGTTTATAAATTAACTTCTAAATTATACAATTTCTATTTGTTGTTGAAACAGACCTCATATTATTATTATTATTATATATTATTTATTTATTATATGAGTATATAGTCTAATATTTAGTGAAACGCTCTTCTCTAGTAAATAACGAGCTGTAGACACTGATGATGAAATGCTCTTTTGTTTACAAGCTGTTTTATTGACGTCTTTCTGCAAGTGAAACACTGACTGAATGATTACACGAGGCGTGGTTTGTTCATTCCTGTATATTTTTGCGTTAAGACTAGTAATAATCCGTCGCGCCTCATCAAAGAGCGCCAAAACGGCATTTATTGTCTGAATTTCCTGAAAAAAATGTAATGATTTGTTCGGTACACATGCGTACAGAACCGAAAAAATAAATGTAACGTTACACCTCTAGGAGTTAGTGTTGATGATCGCATTATTTTTCATATGCATATGCTTTCATACGAGATCGCTTGTTTCTGCATCTTCCTGGTCTGTGTTTTTGATCGACTCATTCAGGAGAGGTGTAATAGCGCCCCCTAGCGTATAACACAGGGATTAAAGTTCCGTCGCTACGACAGATTTCCGTCAGTTCATAAAGACAGTCACTTGCTTCATTCCTGAATGAATCAGTCGTTCGAATGAATCAATTGAATGAATTAATTCAGTCATTCGAACAAATCAATTGAATGAATGATTCAGTCGTTCGAATGAATCAATTGAATGAATGAATTCAGTCGTTCGAACAAATCAATTGAATGAATGATTCAGCCGTTCGAATGAATCAATTGAATGAATGAATCAGTCGTTCGAATGAATCAATTGAATGAATGAATCAGTCGTTCGAACGAATCAATTTAATGAATGATTCAGCCGTTCGAATGAATCAATTGAATGAATGATTCAGCCGTTCGAACGAATCTATTGAATGAATGATTCAGCCATTCGAACGAATCAATTGAATGAATGATTCGATTATAAAATCAGTGACTTGCCGCCACCTGCTGGCAGATTAGTTTCATTTTTAGCGTATAATTTCAGTTATTCAAATCATATTTCTGTATTCAAAATTGTATATTTAAAACATTAATCTCCACATGAATTTAATTGCACTCATGCTACCTCTGAGCCTCATTAAACATCTGAAAATGTACCTACAAGCCACTTTTGAGTTCTTCTGTGCCACCTCTGTAGTACAAATTAATTAATACTAATTTCATATGATTGGTAACTTATTTGTCTTATCCCTGATAACAGCAGAAACATGGAAAATTCAGTGTTTGGCGGGGAAAGAGTTAATGCGGGGAGTGTTTGCGTCAGTGGTGTTCGAGGACAGACCTGCGTGAGCAGAGTGCTGTTGTCCTTCAGAGAGTTGTTGATCATCTGCTGCGTCGTGTCCAGATGGGTCAGCAGCTGCCCAAACTGCATCGCTGCACCACAAAACGAGAGATCAAAAACATATCATAATACACACATTTTTTTTGTGTGTATTTAAGCCCCAAAGCAAGCATCTGAGTGAAGTGTGTTGAGGATACCCTGCTCGTGCAGCTCTCGGACGGCCAGCAGTCTCTGCAGCAGCTGCGGGAGAGACGTGGCCATCGCATCCCACTTCTGCACCACGTCATACAGCTGAGACACCTGCACACAGCACACAGACCAGACTCGTCAGTCAGCTCGTTAACTCCAGGACCGTCTCTATGCTGACCGCAGGACGCACCTTGTTCTGGGTCTCTGCGTCCTCGATGGCCGCCTTGTGCTTGGCGATTTCATTCATCTTCCCCAGAACGCTCTGAAGAAAAAACAAAGACAAGCACTCAGCGTCGACTGCACTCGCAATAACAGCTCCGATTAAACACGACATTCACACAAATTATTATACTTTTTTTTTATTTTATATATATATATTCTTAATTTTCTCATTATTCAAAATAACTAATTTAAATTAATTAAAGTTAATAAATTAATTAATTTATTAAGCAGTTATATAAAAATAATCATAAAATTATTATTATTATTTGGGATTAATAATAAAACCATAATAAAAAAAATAAAAAGTAAAAGTAGTAATAGAGTAATAGTAGTAGTAGTAATAATAATAATACAATGATTAATAATAATAAAATATTTTGCTGCTACGGAAATCAGAACATCTTATAATCTTGCAAATGATAATAATTATTAAACAATAATAATAGTAATAATATTTCAATGATTAATAATAATAAAATCTTTTGATGCTACAGAGCCAAAACATCAGATCATTTTGATATACATGTACATATTTTCAAAGTATATTCTGTATGTGTGTGTATTTATATATGCATAATAAATATACACAGAACACACACATATATTATGTAAACAAAACTTTTATTTTGGATGCGATTAATCGTTTGACAGCACTAGTTGTTTTACGTTTGGTTATTCAATTTCTGTACCTGAATACTGTTAGACTTACCTGAAAAATACAAAGCACTGTTTATTTTATTTGTATTTTTGTTCTATTATATCTATGCTTGTAATTTGTTTCTTTTCTATGCTGATTTACTCACCTACAAAATCACCCCAATCATTGATTATTTTTCTTAAAATAGAGCTATTCAAGTCATTTGGTGATTTTTATTTTAATATATTGCAGAAAAACTAAATATCGCAATGTGAGTTCTTCCGACATCGTACAGCCCTAACTATAAACATCACGCACAAAACTATGCATTTTAAAAAACAAAACCTGTAAACTCTTATCAGCCCATTTTTATGGGATAGATCAGTTTTCTATTTGTTCAGATGCTGAAAAATTCATAAAGACAAAACTAGGAGCATGATGAACTGCTGCAAAGATGAACTTGTGTCATTTAATGGCACGAGTCTCAGTGTGAACAAGCCTTTAAAGGGTTAGTTCACCCGAGAATGAAAGTTCTGTCATTAATTACTCGCCCTCGTGTCGTTCCAAACCCGTAAGACCTTCGTTCATCTTCAGAACACAAATTAAGATATTTTTGATGAGCTCTCTGATCTTCATAGACAGCAAGGATCCTAACACGATCAACGCACAGAAACGTAGCAAGGACATCGTTAAAATAATCCGTGTGACATCAGGGGTTCAACCGTCATTTTGCGAAGCAGCGAGAATACTTTTTGTGTGCAAAGAAAACAAAAATAACTTTGTTCAACAATTCGTCTCTCCACGTTACCCTGTAGCGCTATTTTGGAGAGTGTATGCAACATATGTACGCGGATACACTGTTTATGTTATGCTTTGATCTGAACGTAAACAGTGTATCCACGTACATACGTTGCATACGTTGACACAAAAATCGAATTTCGAATATTCGCCGAATTTAAAATAAAAATCCACATTCGAATGCAAAAACATTGCATTCGAATTTTAGGTGTTCATCAGGCAGCTTATCAGTGGCGCACGAGATGCGATGACGATGTAGGTGTCGTTGCATTTGAATGCTTTGTTAGCCTATTCAGTTGAAGCCATTAGATGGCGCTGCTGCGTTGTTCATTACAAATATTGCGGAAAAAGAAAACATGAATGCGGAGAAGATCTTGTTTACATCAAAAAGCCAAGCCGTTCACACAGAACGCATATTTCACGCATTTTCTAGAGGGACATCTATCACCGTTGCACTCGCGTCTCGCACAAGAGAGACGCATGTTTAGAAAGCCACGTAATATTAATGCAAGTTCAACTTTTAAAAAACATGTCTCGAGACTTTATGGCAGGGTTTTTCACCATCCCACTGCATCTCATGTTTTTAAATGAAAAATTTACTCTTGTGTGATTGGCTTTTGGCCCTTTGTATTAAACTATGTATACACACATGATGCTGTTTTGTTTATAGTTGTTTAAGCAACTTAATTATAATTGGTTTACAAACATTATTTGAAACATTATGCACTTTTTTTCACAGATAGTCATGTTATCTTATGCTTTGAATAAACGTGCATTAGTAATATTTTGCTCGATGCGCCCTCTTGTGGCCTCAAGAGAGAAGCCAAAAGCTTTTCTTCACCCTAACTGAAATTATGCATTTTTGATCATATTTAAGTACAAATATCGAATTTAGTTTTTCAGTAATTATCCACAGCCCTAGTTGACACTCTCCAAAAAGGTGCTATAGGGAGGAGACGAATTGAATAAAGTCGTTATTTTTGTTTTCTTTGCACACAAAAAGTATTCTCGTAGCTTTGTAAAATTACGGTTGAACCCCTGATGCCACATGGATTATTTTAACGATCTCCTTGCTACGTTTCTGTGCGTTGATCGTGTTAGGATCCTTGCTGTCTATGAAGATCAGAGAGCTCTCGGAGCTCATCAAAAATATCTTAATTTGTGTTCTGAAGATGAACGAAAGTCTTATGGGTTTGGAACAACATGAGGGTGAGTAATTAATGACAGAACTTTCATTCTTGGATGAACTGACCCTTTAAGGCCTAACACTGAAGGAACACACTTGAGACGGTTGGTCAGGGTTCTGGTTTCACCTGTAGTCTGGCTTCCACCTGGTCCAGCGTGGCAGCGTCCAGCGCACCGACCCGCGCCTGCAGCAGCTCTATAGTGTCCTGCAGACGGCAAGAGACCTGATCACATGACCACATCCACTTGTTTCACAGCCAGCAATGCAAGTTTTCATGTGGTATTGAATGCTTTTTTTATGCTATGGTTGTATTTTTTGCCACTACATGTTAAACTCCTTTTTATTTCATAAATGTGACCAAGGACCTCAAAACCAGTCATAAGGGTCAATTTTGTGAAATTGAGATTTATACATCATCTGAAAGCTGAATAGATAATCTTTCCATTGATGTATGGTTTGTTAGGATAGGAGGACAATATTTGGCTGAGATACAACTATTTGAAAATCTGGAATCTGAGGATGCAAAAAAATCTAAATATTGAGAAAATCATCTTTAAAGTTGTCCAAATGAAGTTCTTAGCAATGCATATTACTAATCAAAAATGAAGTTGAGATATATTTACGGTAGGAAATTTATAAAATATCTTCATGGAGCATGATCTTTACTTAATATCCTAATGATTTTTGGCATAAAAGAGAAATGTATAATTGTGACCCATACAATGTATTTTTGGCTATTGCTACAAATATCCCCCAGCGACTCCAGGGTCACAAATGCATCTCTCGTTGTGTAAAGACATTGAATGTTAATACTGATGGTGCTGTTATAGTGATGAGTGTGTGTTTACCATCAGACTGGCTCCCTGAACCCCAGAGCTGAGCGGACCCTACGACACACACACACACACACACACACACACACACACAGACACAGACACAGACACAGACACAGACACACACAGAGCGAGAGATCAGTGAAAGACCTAAATAACAGTCTAAAAAAATATATATATATTTTTTTTTTTAAATGTAAGTTTAATGAACCTTTTAAAAAAAAATCTAAAAACAAAATGAGTTTTCAGGCTTTTATGGCTCATGTAGTCTGATATAGTGAGAATATGGAGGAAAAAACTGCTCAATTTTATTAAAAAAATATGAATTTGGTGCAGATGCTGATATAGACTCTACAAAATGATTGATAGAGAATCAAGTAAAGCTGAGCTGCTTCAGTCCAGTAAGTGTTCATCTGGAGATATTACTGCAGTTATTCTGACGATTACTTGATCAAAATCAGTCAAGATTTGAGACGAGCTGGACGTTTCTACAATTACACTAAAAGTGCTTTTACTGGATAAACGAGTCATCAATGAACTATCAATCAGACGACAGAAGACATGCATTAGATTGAGTGTGAAACAGGACTGACAGCAGTTTTGATCATTTAGAGTGTTAGAAATCATCAGCAGTGCTAGTGAGCGTGTCTCACGCACCTGTTTCTCTGAGCCGGATCCCAGCGCCGTCTCTAGTTCGGCCAGCCGTCTCTCCAGCTCGGCGACCTGCGGTCACACAAAGAACGTCTGCGTCAGACACGGCCACAGGAAGTGACATCACACTGGGTGTTTCATAAAGTCCGTACTTTAGCAGACTCGGTGAACTTCTCTTGCTCCGGTCGGCTGTGGAGCTCGTAGAGAATCACTCCGTCTGGTCCTTTGGGTGCCGCTGTCTTGCTTTCTGCACCCGCGCCGCTCCTCACGCCCCGAGCCACCTCCAGCTGAGTCAACAACCGCCTGCCAACATACAGAACGCTCAGCTTCGTTAGAGAAATCTATGACGAAGAATGTTTGCGGACAAACCTTTGTCCCATTACTAAAACGAGACAATAGCTATGTTTCCATCACCCTATTTTAATGCGCATTTTGAAGTATATCGCATAAGAAACGAGTGATGTTAACTCCAAATTTCAAATAAAAATCCCTTTAAGTTTTTACGCTCGCTTGGGGTGGTTTTTGACTTGCGCGAAAAAGGGTTGATGCGAATAATGGGAGATGGAAATACATTTTGCGAATAAATTCCTCCAAGTGCATCAAAAAAGTCATGTGACTTTGTGCTATGGGACAGCAAAACCTGACTATCCAGCGGACCGATCTCATTCTACCTGATATGTATCCAAAATAATCAATATAGAATCGAATCGGTAATCGAATCACAAGCTTGTGAATGAGAATCTAATCGAATTGTGAAATTTGTGTCAAAACCCTGTCCTAGTATTTACTCTATGGTTAGGGTTAGGATGAGGGTCTGGTTTAGGGTTACCTGCATGTACTTGCTGTTATTATATGTTAAATGCATTAAAATAAAGTGTTACCATCTCTTTTGTAATTTTTTATGATAAAAGGAGAAGACAATTTTACGGACAGCTGTATATGCGCAAGCGTTCATGTTTGTGGTTGCCAGATATCAAGAGTTCAAATCCCCCAATCTGAGCTTCTCTGTTAAAAGGATATGATTTCTGCCAGGTTTTTTACTTAACTTATGCAATCTGGCAACCATGTGCTCGCTCTACATTGCAAAAGCGTCTATGATGATCTGAAAACAACGACAAACATGGATCTCGAGTATATTGTTTGCGATTGCTGAATAAATGCACTTACGCACCCTCTGTGTGGCAATAAGAATCTTTAGTTTAACCATTATACAGCATGACGAAAATTTGAGATGTTTTCACGGACTACAACTAAACTAAAATGCTCAGACATTAAAACTTGACTAAACAAAAACAGGAGAAGGTTGCCTAAATGACAAAAACTAAAAAGCACAGGACTAAGACTAAATTGACCTCCTGAGACCCTGCATCCTCATATGAGGACATTATATTTTAGTGAATTTCTCTGAGACTATACATGCCACAGTTTTAAGTCTGGATGTCCTGTACGGAGCACATTCAGGGCTTTTCAGAGATACTAAATGTTTGGATGTTTCTCCTTGGGTCTTCAAAAACGTCTGATATTAATTTAGTGACACTCTTATGGAAATATGATAATATTTTGTAATTATCATTTAAATCTGACTAATTTTTAAACTGTGTGTCATAAAGCAACATCTCAGGAAAATGTTATGGGGTTTCAAATAAAAATATGACTTTCTGTTTCGAAACCGGAGGTTGATTTCATACATGTCCTCATATGAGACTAAAAGCATGTTTATTACACATTTTGGGAGACACAACAAATGAATAGGGAAAGAAATTATATTTCAATATTCCTATGAAATATTATATATTATTATGAAAAACTTCTCAATTATTACTCCCATTATTACACTTCTTTTTTCATTACATAGTATGATGTACATTTGTACATCACAAAATATATTTAGTTTATAGATACATTATATATAATGAGAAAACTTGTTTATGGACATTTTACACACATTTTGCATATAGAAAAATGGTATATCAAATCATTATAACATAGTTGAGAATTATCTTTATACAAATTTTGGTAAAAAAAAAAAAATCCTGAAAACTAAAAATGTATTGGTGATTTAAATAAAATCAATAGTTTTTGCCTATGCATGTTAATTCATTCATTCATGTTTTTTTATTTTTTAATGCTCTAAAGAATGTAATGACATGAAAACATTTTCCTAAAATGTTTTGCCAGGTCTCAAGAGGTTAAAAACAACTGACACTACTTCACTTGCATCATGTTCTGTGTTGTATTTGCAGCTCAGGAAGTCTAAATGCAGAAGTCTGACTCACTTGGCGAGCGCTCCGTCGGGGTCGGTGAGGTTGATGTGAGCATTGGGTCCGAGCAGAGAGTCCAGATGAGCTGAAACCAGCTGCTGTTTGAGCTGCGCCGCCTGCTGAGCCAAAGCCACCGGAGTCAAACGCTCCTCTGAGCTGCTCTCTTTAGTCGTGACCTGCAAGAAAACATACAGTCAAACCAAAATCTATTCAGACACCTTCAATCACCAATATGTGACCCTGGAGCACAAAACCAGTCATAAGGGTCAATTTTTTTAAATTGAGATGTATGCATCATCTGAAAGCTGAATAAATAAGCTTTCCATTGATGTATGGTTTGTTAGGATAGGACAATATTTGGCCGAGATACAACTATTTGAAAATCTGGAATCCGAGGGTGCATCGAAAAAAAAATCGAAATATTGAGAAAATCATCTTTAAAGTTGTTCAAATGAAGTTCTTAGCAATGCATATTACTAATCAAACATTAAGTTTTGATATATTTACGGTAGGACATTTACTAAATATCTTCATGGAACATGATCTTTACTTAATATCCTAATGATTTTTGGCATAAAAGAGAAATGTATAATTTTGACCCATACAATGTATTGTTGGCTATTGCTACAAATATACCCCAGCGACTTATGACTGGTTTTGTGCTCCAGGGTAACAATTTAGCTCAACCAAGCAATGCTTAATTTAGTTCAGTCTGTGGTGTAAAAAGGTCGCATTAGCAATTAAAGAAAAACACTTAAGCAAAACATGGTCAAAGTGTCTGAATAATTTTTGGCGAATTCAATTTTACTGGTAGTCCACTGTATGAAGAATTTTTGTGTATAATATATCACAGTTTACTTTATTTGGCTATCCTCACTTACATAAATTAACTGTAGTGTCCTTCACCCACTAGTAAATAAAATAAAAATAAAAAATTATATCTGCTGTCTGAATAATTTTTCGTTTGACTGTACATCAACGTCACATAAAACACAAAACGTGCTTGTTCAATGCATGTCCGAGAGTCTAAGTGGACTGTTTTTAATCAGAATAAGCAGCACAGAGAACCAGACTTTAAGACTTGAGTACACTAGGATTTACAGTACTGTTCAAAATGTTGAGGTTGGTAAGATGTTTTAATGTTATTGAAATAAGTCTCTTCTGCTCACCAAGGCTGCATTTGTTTAATCCAAGATACAGTACAAATTGTGAAATATACATTAATGAGGAAAAAAATTAACTTAAATGATTTTAGCAAATGGCTGCAATATAACAAAGAGTGAAAAATGTAAGGGGGTCTGAATACTTTCCGTACCCACTGTATATATATATATATATGTTAAAATATAATTTATTCCTGTGATGCAAAGCTGAAATTTCAGCAGACATTACTCCAACAAAATCCTTTTGATATTTATTTATAAAATGTATATATATTTTTTAATTAATTATAAAATTTCTATATATTTAGACAATATTCAATATTTGAATGACTTAAAACTGTACATATTTGATCGGAATGTCTTAAAAAGGTGCTTTTCTTCACTTAGAAGAACCACAATAGAAATCTAGTTGAAATGTTTTTGCACCATTTTTCACTAAACGAAAAATATATATTATGTTTAATAATTCACATTCTTATGCACCAACATAACGCATAGCAATAAACATTGTTTTTGACTTTTTAATGTTTTTGAAAAATGTCTTTTATTCTCATCAAGGCTGCAATTATTTGATCAAAACACAGAAAAAAAATTTATGAAATATGATTACAATATAAAATACAGTGCCCTGCACTAATATTGGCACCCTTGGTAAATATCAGCAAATGTGGCTGTTCTAACCTATCATGAACTAGAGAAAGCATTTATTTCACATATTCTGACCTGAATATGTTCCACATCCTGGCAGAGCTCGTGAATCTCATTAACCAGTCGCTGATACTTCTGCTGAGGAGTTTCCTTCACGCCACAACCCTCAGCTAACTGCAGGACCAGAGAAAATAAACCAGGATAAACGCTGAGACTCCATAAAACTAAACAAATCATGAAGTGGGTCATGATGAACGAGCGAATCACTCACAAGCTCAAACTCTCCAGACTCATAGCCCACCCTGCGACTCTTACTGATGCGGTCCGAGAAATCTGTGCGTGCACACAAATACACACACACACACACAAACATACACACACACACACACATACACACACAC
>NW_015505812.1:766254-773754 GCF_001515645.1 Sinocyclocheilus grahami
CACACACACACACACACACACACACAATCACACACACACACACGCACAATCACACACACAATCACACACACAATCACACACACAATCACACACACAATCACACACACAATCACACACACAATCACACACACAATCACACACACAATCACACACACAATCACACACACAATCACACACACAATCACACACACAATCACACACACAATCACACACACAATCACACACACACACACACACACAATCACACACACAATCACACACACAATCACACACACAATCACACACACACACACAAACACAAACAAACACAGAGAGAGAACAATAAAGTTAGACACAAGCAAAACCAGAGAATTTCACAGCAGGGTTATTATAGCTAACCAAAACTAAAACCATAAAAACACTTTTGTTACTTGAATCAAAATACATTTTAATTGAAATAAAATAAAATATTTAAAAAATATTTTATTTCAGCTAGTTGCCAAGGCAACATTTCTTAATTTCATTTAGGTTAACTTTAAGTACTAAAATAACTAAAACAAAAAAATATATATATAAAAAATATAATAAAATTAAAATATAATAAAAATCAAATCAAATATAAAAATACAAATTTATAAAAGCTATAAAAGTATCTTAATGATACTAAAGCAACACTGTGAGACTTAAAATTATTAACATTAAGACAAATTATAAACAAATCATTTATTAAAACACCATACACATGCCCAGATGACTCACATTAGTAGCGTTACATTAAAGAATCAATTAAGGGTTTTTTCAGTCTGCATTAATTATAACAGCTGGGATGCATTCGGCATTAACCAATACCATTCATAACAATGTATACGATAGAAAAATAAAAAGACATTAGTGAGTGAGTAAAACTAAAACCATTAAAAAACACATTTTTGTTACTTGAAATAAAATAAACTTTTGCTGAAATAAAATTAAATACAAAAAACGTAAACTTATTTTATTTCAGATAGTTGCCAAAACAACATTTCTCATTTTCATTTAGTTTAAATAAATAACCATAACTGAAATAACTAAAATAACTAAAACTAAAATACAGTTAATAATCAATCTATACAATTTTTTTTTTAAATGACAAATGTAACAAAATTACTAAAACTTTAAAATTAAAATTTGTGCTGTCAAACGATTAATCGCGATTAATTAATTTTTGTTTACATAATATATATGTGTGTGTTCTGTGTATATTTATTATGCATATATAAATACACACATACAGAATATATTTTAAAAATATTTACATGCATTTACATTTCTATATTTGTATAATTTATAATATAAATATATTTAATATATGAACACAACATATTTTTCAGAAATATATACATGCATGTGTGTGTATTTATATATACATAATAAATAAACACAGCACACATACATATATTATGTAAACAAACTTATTTTGGATGCGATTAATCGCGATTAATCGTTTGACAGCACTAATTGAAATTAAAACAAAAAATACATAAAAATCTTTATTCAAATTTGAATCAAATCTATAATATTTACTCAGTGATACTAAAACAACAGTGTTGGGTATATCAGAAACGACGCTCCTCACCCAGACCCTTGGCGCTGACGTGTTTGTCTTTGAACTTGTCGTAGGCGGCGTTGGGATTGACGACGATCCGCTCCACGCTGTCGCTACACAGCTCCTCCTGCGAGACGAGTCAGAAACCAATCACACGAGAAACACAAACACACACACGACGCACATGCAGCGGCGAAACGAACAGATCTGGACGCCTCACTGATTATAAAGGAGACGCTTCGGAAGCTCTGATTGGCTGAATCTTCGAGGCAGTTAGGCCCCTCCCACAGAAGGGGCGTGGCTGACTGGAAGACAGAGCACATTTAGGCCACGCCCATACACTCTCCACTGACTTTGTATTAGTCAGCTGCCTCCTTGTCATTTCTGATTTATAGTGTAACTCTAATTCAGCAAACAGCACTAAAGGTTTGTTATGAGGGGAAACTGTACACTATGAATCTGCGTCTCTACTGTGGCCATTACGCTGGAGAAACACCAACACACACTTCCACAGGCAGAGCGTCTGATGAACGCGAGCGTACGGTGAACTCACACAGCATTTGGACACTCTTCTGCATAGTGCTGGGCGGTATGACCAAAAATGTATATCACGGTATGTTTTGTACTCATTTATTGAGGAGTCGGCTGCGGTGCTTCTCTGCCGCTCGCTGCACAGAACACACGCCGAGAGAGGCGACACTTCTCCGGGAAAGCCAGACCTCGTGCTCGCGGGACAGCTCTGGAGAAATCTTTCAACTGAACCATAGCTAAGCTTTATCCAAAAACGTCGCTAGGCTTGTCAGTATGAATATTCTCTGGAAAAAGCCGCTAAAAGGGTCTGAAAGTTGCTAAATCTCGTGCTGAAGTCACTCGTGTGTGTGAGACGCGGGAGCTGATGGCAGCGGGCGCTGGATATTTGTGGCGGTCAGTGTGGATATTGTGGATGAGTTCTTCTGTGTCATCACGTTCTATTAGTTCTACAGCTTCAGTTTCTGAACTTTCACGCTTAGTAACACATACAGCTGTTCTCTCGCCACAGTGCAACAGTGAAAAGAGACCCCTTTCAAACCGTGTCGCGTTCCCAACGGTGTTTAAGTGACATACACCGCGGTATTTTAAAAATGCATATCATAACAAAAATAAACACCGGTATTCGGTATGACCGGTGTATACCGCCCAGCACTACTTCTGCATTAATTGGCCGGGATTGTCAGCATTTTCAGCAGCGTTTAGAGCACAGCTTGCCACTTACAGGACAGTAAATGTACAGACTTTTTCATTTTGGAGCATCGAGCATTGAGTTGAGGACACGACAGCGCACTAGATGATGCTGAAGCATTACAAATCAAACACTAATTTATCTTCTACGTTTTAAATTACAACGTTCCCATCAAATGTTTAAGGAGGTCTACAAGCATCACAGTTAACACTAGACTGCACTAGTGACAAAACAGCAGCCGTTTTGAGAGTACTGGCCCATAAGTGTGCATATACTAGTATGTTATACTATTATGTAATTTTTATATATAAAATATTAATAATATAATAGTATACTATACTTATATTATCGACAAAGTATGCACACATATTTTAACTGTTATATAAATATTTTAATAATATAATAACTTGTTATATACATAATAATAAGTGTAAATAAATTACAGACCCATATGCACTGTGCAATAATATATACAATATTTATTTATTTAGAATATAAGCATCTTTTAATATAAAAGTCTTGCTCTTAATAAAGTAGCATAAATATATTAAGCATAATTTAATTATTAGTATTATATAAATATTAGTAAAAATATGTTAATAAACAATATATTCATGTCTACAAAATATTATTTTATTATATATTATCTGACATTTTATGTATACATAAATATTTATATATAATATTTTATATTTTATGCATATAGTATACAGTATTTTTCTTTTAAATACGAATGAAAATAATTTTGATTGACCCTTATGTGCAACAATTGACATTTATGGAGCATTTTAGCACTGGACTATTTCTGTCAGCACTCTGTTTGTTTGTGTGTGTGTTTTTCAAACTGAAGGACATGTTGAAATCATTTTCTGTGATAATAACTGACTTCAATGCGCATAATCCTTCTAAGCGACTGATGAAAACTCTTATCTGACAGACTGGCCTTTAGCCGTTCACATTAACGCTCCAGACGCGTGTGAGTTCACAGACGCACATGCAAAGCTCACGATCAGACTCTGATTGGTTTAGAGGAGTCACTGGGTGTTAAAGGGGAATCAGAAACTCTTACCAGCTCCTTGGGTCCCCAAAGACAGTTAGAGCAAAAGAGAAAAACAGAAGAGAGTGAGGAAGAGAAAGAGAGAGAGAGAGAGATATTAATGTAGTTATCATATGACATGCACAACAGGAGCTGGAGGGAGAGGAGAACAGAGCGCTGTGTTGTGAGATTGCTTGTTTATTTCATCAGTCTGTTAATTAGAGCCGCAGGCCTCTGTTTCTACAGCTGATACTGAATAATGCCTGTGCACCGCTACATCTGATCATGTTATTAATGTGAAACCACTCACAGGTCAGTGGCTAATGTGATCTCCAGCTGCGAGAAAGATTATCCAGAGTTTCACACAAAATAGCAGAGTCACGTGAACTCGTGTCAAACGTTAGTCGTGCTGTTCTGCGGCGAGAGCAGATGTTAGTCTACAGCTTGTGACACAGACTTCATCACTTCAGGAATAAGAAGGATAAGAGACTGAAGGCAGAAGGGCTGCACAATTAACAGTAATTAAACCAGAACCATCATATGGCTTAGTGTGATTATCAAAACCCAAATTCTGCATTTTAATTAAATAAATATTTATGCACAAAAAAAAATATGCACTGAGTTTGGGTCACTTGGGATGTGGGAGTCGCAATATGTGTGAAGCATCTTTCCCACACTTGTGTTGAGAAGCGCTTATAAAACCAGCTGTTCTTAAAAGAGAAGCTCCCTACAGTAAAAAATAAATAAATAAAAAATATATTAAAATATAAAAGCTATATTGATTATTAGAGCCCCACCGATATGGGTTTTTTGGGGGCCGATACCGATATTAGGGAGTAAAAAAGGCCGATATCAATATATCGGCCGATATTCTTTGTGTATAATATAGTACAGTACCAGTCAAAAGTTTGGACACGTTCTCATTCGTGTGTCCAAACATTTGACTGGTACTATATATAGAATACAGTATATACATAAACAGAATATATATACATAAACACATTTTTTGTAATGATCACTCAAATGTGGTGATCAAACACTTATAATGACGTGACAGAGATATGTAATGGAGGCAGGGCATTTAACAATTTAACAATAAACTTTATCCAAAATGAGTCTGACAACAGTGCACTGAACTTTAATTCAATTCAACTTTATTCCGTTGAAGTTTATTTCACTTCGGAACATTCATTCAAGGATTTGCGCTACTGTCTTCACACACAGATGAAACTTACTAGAGAAGTGTGAAGTGTGAAATAATATACCTCTGTAAATAAATACAATATAAATTCACGTCTTGTGCACTTTAATGCCCTTTGAATGTAACGTGTACGTTCCCTTGGAACTGGAATCATGGCGGAATATCATGTGAAGTCCACTTTGCGGGGCACTTACGGTCGAATAAGACAACGCGTGAATGCTGCCTGAACAAGTACTTACTGAAGTGAAAGTGTTGACTGGTGTCACTATCTCGCGAACGCGCCGGCGGATCTCCACCAAATTCAGGGGACCCCTTCAGCCCTATTTTCTTTCAGTTAATGTTTATTCTATTTTAAGTAACAAAAATGTTTTATATGGTTTTAGCTTTAATTAACTATAACAGCCTTGATATTGATACAATTTTGGCTAAATTATTCAGCCATACAAACAAGCACAGCAAAACTTGTGCCTTTTAAATCACAATTTTAATCAGAAAAATCGCTTGTGTTTTTTCTCACAAATTGTGCAGCCCTAGAAGGAAGTGAAACACACACACAATTTACTTGTCAAACTGTCAAATTTACCACAGTGAAAACGTCACTAAACGTCACTCCACATCCTTTCTCAGGTCTTACAAACAGCTTCAAGTTTACAAATTAAATTTAGAAACAATTAATACAGTTCTGTTCATGTTATTAACATGAGCCATATACTATAACCAAAGTAACTACCATAAAAATTACAGCAGTAAACCAGTCATCGAGATTAGGGCTGCACAATATATCGAAATATCGCAAATGTAAATATCGCAATATGCATATCGCAAAGGCGTGTGATATCTAAATCCTTTTAATAATCGGCTACTTAAATCAAAACGTTGCAAAAGGTCAAAGTTTTAGTTCGACGCATATAGCAGAGAATTGCTTGATGTTAAAAAGAGTTAAGCGCAATAAGTTGCAGAAAACAACTCTTTGCGTTTTTTTGTTTGTATGTTCACACTGATGTTAAAATGACATTTTCTGATTTGTGACATTACTTTTTATGTAATGCTAAAACACTGCTGGTCACTTTCAGAAGTTATAGCGATTCTTTCGTTTCCATTTTTAAATATAATTGAAATTGATTTTACACACTTTAAGCATATCGAATATCGCATTTTTTAAACAAGGTATCGCATATCGCATTTTTCTTCAATATCGGACAGCCCTAATCGAGATTATTCATCATAGTTTCATAACTATCTAGCAGGTTAAAACCTGTACCACACTTTACCAGTTCAAACTTTTGTCATAATGTAATATGACACACACACGCAGGCTAAACTAGGTATAAAAAAAACCTGTTTATAGTTCAAATTAGGGATGGAACGATTCCCGGTTTGACGGTAAATCATGATAAAATTCTCCACGGTAAGTATAACCGTTTCATATTTTAACTATCATTAGAACCGTATTCGATTACCGCGATTTGAGGATAAATAATAAATACAGTCCAGCATAAAGCACAGGTTTCAGGTGCGCACAGCACACAGAGTAGTTTAGTTTTGTGTGAAAACATGGCACGAAAGCTGGGAGGCTGGGAGGTGCCAAGGGAATAATACAAATTAATATACGACATTTCCAACACATTTTACCAATACCGTTATAATACTGATAACCGTGATAATTTAGGTCACTATAATCGTGATAAGAAACTTTCATACCGTTACATCTCTAGTTCAAATAAATAAAAAAAACACCCCAATGCTAATCGTACGACTGTCCCTGATTAGAAAACATTCAAAAGGCAGGAAGATTTCAACCCATGCAGTTACTGCGTTAGAAAACAATGACGTCGTACTTGCACAAACTAGCATCCGGAGCGGGTCAGACAGTGATGGTGGGTTAGTGAATGAGGAGGGAAAGTATAATTAGCTCAAATATGAGTCACACACACAGATACTCACCGACTCAAACTGCGCCTGATCATCCTCGGGCAGATCACTCGTCTCATAGACATCAGGCTCATTGGAGGCCTGGGAGGAAATTATGTCATTTCAATAATAATTATGTAATTTCAATTATATTATGTCATGTCAATAAAAAGTGAGAACAAAAACACAGCAGACATAAAAGCTCAAGAGAAAACAGATACATGTTTATACATTTATAATTGTACCTTCTCATCACACTGCAAAAAGTGTTGCTCTTTATCAGTATTTTTGTCTTGTTTTCCCGTTTAAATGTCTAAAGATTCTTAAATCAAGATACATTTACTTAAGCAAATGACCTAAAATAAGAAAACTTGTCAAAATGAAGTGAGAAAATAACAAATATCTGCCAATGGCAATGAAAAATCAATTTAACGCAAAGGGAAAAAAGTTCTCATTCCCAAATGACAGATATTTGTTCTCGTTTTAAGCATGAACTCGCGTCATTTTGTTACATTTTTCAAGAATTAACATTTGCTACTTAAGTAAATGTATCTTGATTTAAGGATGTT
>NW_015505812.1:779588-786272 GCF_001515645.1 Sinocyclocheilus grahami
TTGTTGTTGTTGTTGTTATTGTTATTATTGTTATTATTATTGTTGTTGTTGTTATTGTTATTATTATTATTTTATATATATATAATTATTGTCATCATTATCATCATCATCATTATTATTATTATTGTTGTTGTTGTTGTTATAATAATAATAATTATTATTGTTATGTAACTATGTGTCCTGGCCGGTCTGTTCAGAAGGATTTGGGGCAGTTGTCAGCTGGTCAGGTTGGGAAACCAGCCAGTTCACTGTAAACCAGCAAAGACCAGCAAACCACCTTTATCTTTGCAGATTTTGAAAGGGTTTAAGGATCAGTAATAATACACAAAGATTTCTTGGTGCTCTTCTCATTTTTGTCTCAAATATAAGTTGCCATCGTGCTAAGCAGCGGTGCTGATGCGAGAGTCAGCACAGCACACGCCCCGCCCCCTGTCAAATACCGGCCAATCAGAGCGCCGCGGTGCCAAGCGCGTGTGTCTCCGTATCCCTGCAGCATCACGCTGCTCTTCTGCAGCACTAACACTCACAACACAACCTCGAGAGAGCGCTTCTCAGAAACACTCGTTACTTTACTATCCTCCGCTCGCCTCGCAGGCTTGAACGACGATGCTTTGATTCGCAGCAGATTCATTTGGATCATTCTTCCTGATTGTTTCGCCTATCTATAAACGCCATTCATCTACAGAGGACCGCGCGAATTATTCACAGATCAGAAGAGAAACGCATTGTTGTGTCTGAAGGCGGCTTTAGTGCAGCATCGCAGGATGGCTGATGTCAGCGCAGAATGCAACATCAGGGTTCTGTGTCGCTTCAGACCCCTGAACCACTCCGAAACCCTCCGAGGGGACAAATATATCCCCACATTTCAAGGAGATGACACTGTCATCATCGGGGTAAGTTCACACAAGTTTTCCTCTTGTTATTCTAAATGTGTATCAGTAAAGTGACGCAGATGGATTAGAGTCCAAATCTATTTTCAAAGTTTCATCTTCACACTCCTCCAGATGGTGATGTTCATTTTTAATGAAATACTCGCCAGTGCATGCTGATGATTTGCATGTTTATGCATGCGCACAAGTGCATTTATAAATATCTAAACAATATTGCACTTGAATGAGAACTTTATAAATGGTTATGAAAGCATTTATATACACACACACACTCACGCACGCACACACACACATAATGGGCTTCACTGCTGCTAAAATCCAGTTAGCACCATCTATCTGCAAGAGCAATGACGCACAGACAACCTGAATAAAGTGTTTGTTTTTATGTGCTGTGGTTATGACTCATGGTTTGACACACACACACAAAAAAATCTATGTGGGTGAATTAGACCAATGAGGATTGAGTAACTTGTATTAAATCAAGGTTTATATGCTAATTGTTTAAGAATAACCGGGACTATATTTACACTGCATTCGCAATCCTGGCTTTAGTTTAAAGGTAGATTAAAGGAGTAGTTCAGACAAAAACGAAAATTTGCTGTAAATGTGCTCACCCTCAGCTTCAGTTTTTATTTTAATAATTTATCTAATATCTAAAAAAAATGAATGAAGGGAGCATTAAAAACATTCTTCATAATAGGGCTGACCCAATCGCACTGACACGGCTGGTAAAACCCATTTGGCACTTGCTGGTTTCAAATGAACGTCACGGCGTTCGCTTTCTCTTTCGTTCCGCACCGTCTTCAAGGCCAGGCAGGTCTTTCATTAGTAAAGCATTGAGATAAATGATCATTGTGCGCCGCTCAACTCTCGAGTGTCATTTGTGTAGAAATGATTTCTGCTGGTAGATTCACATCCTGGCATGCATCAGAAGTCACAGGAAGGCGGCTGTCGGCTTTGATTATGTCCACAGCCTTTAAAAGCATGCAGCATACAACCTGAAGGAGACACCGTGTCATGCACGCTACTTTGTTGTCTGGTCTGCGGTCAGGAGTGGATGTCAGGAACAGATCGATGCTGTTGTGTTTGTAGACGTGTGTGATGAATGTTGATGTCAGAGAGAGGCTTTACTGTCGCTGTCAAAACATCACAATGTGCTGAACCTTTCAGCTCGATTTATTTCTACCTCATCTGACCCTTAAAAATGAGTTTTTGTTGTAACCTAGTGTACTGTAACTAGCATGTTGATTCAGTCATGTTAAATAATATTTTTTGGCTTGAACAAAAGCTGTTCATTTAGATGTTGCACATTATTATTTAAGTGCATTTTTTGAAGTAAATAAAAGTAAATGAAATAGTTTAATTTTCCCCTGGGAAAATGCTGATTAATTAAACCTCAGATGCAACGATATCAAGAGTCAAGCGTCAAATAGATTCAATGTAAGAAAAAAAACTGTGAAAATTAATATAGCCCATATGGCTATATTCAAAAATATATTATATTTCAAATATAAATTTCATTAAATTTCAAATATGTTTCAAAATATATTTTCTACCAATATATTTTTGTATATCATTGAAAATATATATTTATAATATTATATAATACTTTTTATAATAATATTTCATAATTTTTATATTTAATGAAATTTTGCCCTCCGCATATTTCAATCCAAGAAAATACATTCATGTCACATTTTAAGAAAAACATAATTAGTTTTCTATAACATGTGAACATACAACACATATAAATAAAAATGGGCAATTAGGAACATGCTTTACAATGTTCCAAAAACAATACAATATTACAAAATATATAAATTGAAAATGTATTTTCTTGCCCTGGAAATACATTTTGAAACATACTTTGGTACATGAAGGATGAAACTATATATCAATTTAAAAATACATTTCATTAAGTTATATTGTTTGCCATATATATTTGGAATATATTTTGGCTATATATATATATTATTATTTGTTTTTTTTTTGCCTTATGCAAAAAAACTAATTATATTGCTGCAAGTCTACTAAAGCTGAAATCAGAGACCCTATTTAAAGAGAATTTAGTGGCTTCTAGCTAAAAGCCCTGCAACACTGCAACCCAGATTATTGCTCTGCTTCAGCCTATTTTTACTGCGCGGCTCACGCTGAACTCAGCAGAAAACATGTTCAAAACTCCCTATAAACCCAGAGTGTTGATATCATGAAATAGATGTGTGAACTACTCGCCTATTGTTGAATTTCTGTCTTGAGACAAGTTCTACACGCAGTGAGAGACAGATAAACACTTTCTATTGCAGTAAATCTGACTGAATTCAGATGATTTATAGCTATGTTTACAGCTGCAGCCTGTGGTTTAGCTTATATTCCTGGTAGATTCACCCAAAATCTGCTGAGAATGTCCTCACCCTCTGGCCATCCCAGATTAGGATGAGTTTGTTTCTTCATCAGATTTGGAGAAATGTAGCACTGCATCAGTGTCTCATCAATGGATGCTCTGCAGTGAATGGGTGCCGTCAGAATGAGAGTCCAAACAGCTGATAAAAACATCACGATAATCCACAGCACTCCAGTCCATCAGTTAACATCTGGAGAAGACAAAAGCTGGAACACATCCAGCATTAAGACATTCTTAACTAAAACACGAGTCTATAATGCATAATAACGCTTCCTCCAGTGAAAAAGCGGAGAGAAATCTGCGCAGACCAAGCACCGTTTAAACAGCTCTAAACTAAAATGTGGCTGGATTTTGATGTGAGAGACAACAGCAGATGCACTTTTTCAGCGTTATTATGGATTATAGACTCGTATTTTAGTTAAAAACATATTTTTGATAGATTTGTTTCAGCTTTTGTCTTCTCCAGACGTTAACTGATGGACTGGAGTGCTGTGGATTATTGTGATGTTTTTATCAGCTGTTTGGACTCTCATTCTGACGGCACCCATTCACTGCAGAGCATCCATTGCTGAGACACTGATGCAGTGCTACATTTCTGCAAACGTGATGAAGAAACAAACTCATCCTAATCTCGGATGAGCAGGAAATTTTCATTTTTGACGAACCATTCCTTAAGTGACGCTCCTCCAGAATGTAAACGATTTCAGTTTGAAATAATTTTCAGTGGCACACTCCTGATAAGCATATTATAATTAATTCTCAGTGTAGGAACCCATAATGACTTAATTATGAGCTCTTCTGTTACGCCGCAGAAACGCTGTCAAAGCTCAACACAAGCCAGCGGATGCCGTTAACAAGCATCTACCCATTATTTTGTTCCCATCTCAAACTTTCAGTGAATCTGATAAAAGCTCAAGACTTGTCAGTGACCTTCATCATCCTCATCTAAGAAATCTCTGCTGTTCGTGTGATAGCTGCTCTGACACTAAATCAGCAGCCGCTGTAGAGACAAACCGCTGGAGGATTTAATGAAAGACAGAGATATGAAGACGAAAGATAAGAATGCACCAGAAAATTGAGTGTGTGTGTGTGAGAGAGGGAGAGAGAGAAATAGATTTTGGGCTACTTTGCAGATGGATCTGTTTACAGCAGCAGCACATAATGCATCTCAGCTCAATATTGCTGCTGTCTGCGCCGCTCTAATGCAGTTCAGAACAAGCTCTGCTCGATACGCAGCTGTCTGCACATGACATATTCCATTCATCTAGTTACAAAGCAAGAAAACATGTTTTTGTTAGACAATTATGGCGTGGATTATTGTCTTTTCACTGCATGTAAATGCAATATATGGCAGTATATTTCTTCATACTGTGATATTCCCATATTACCTATAAAGTGATATTATTTTCACATACGTACATTCTGTGGATAGATGAAGATTATAACATATCTAAAATCCCCATAGTGTTTATATGTACATATGTTAATATCTATATGATGATTTTTACATTTTATGTAGGCAAATATGTCAATGATTTTTAAAAGTTTTTTAAAACAACATATATATATATACACACACACAAAAACATTTTTTTTGAAAATAATTTACATATTAAAAAAGAAAAAATTCAATGAAATATGGTTATCTTTTGTTTTTACTTATATAATGTCAACATGTATTGGCGACTTATAGGATGGATCACATACATGTACATGACATATATGTCCAACAATGTATTGCTCATAAATATACAGACATATTTGTCTGTACATGCTAATATATGAAATTGTTCCAAATTCTAATAGGTTTAATATTAGTTTTTACTTCGTATGATGATAATACATTTCATATACAAAAATGTAATTGGAGCACAAACGCACACATTCAGCTTTAACACTTCAACTAAAGGTTTCACATCATAGGATCAATATTGTGATGATTGATTAATAAGGATTCAATTACGAAAATAGCTTTATTTTAAAGTGTCACATTACATTTATAATCAGCATTCTAAATTCCTGAAATTTTTATGAATGCTTCATTTGGATTTCAAAATGTGAATCCGTTTGTATTCAAATGTGACATTTTTAGAGCAGTTCCTGCTTTATTCCCTTTAAAAAGCTTGAGTTTAAAGCCCTTCCAGCCTCTGCCTTTCTTGTTAGAATCAGTCTTGATTTCCATGCCAAAGCCACAGGGCTCTTTAGCAGGCGTGCATGGAAGAGCACATGCACACACACGTGTAGACGACACTTAACCGGCTCCAGGTCCAGTAGTCACTGTTAGTTAATGCACTGGTTAAATCAATGGGTCACAGGCCCATTCTGACAGCAGGGGGAAATGCTAAATGTAATAAATATCTAAATATAGCCATTCAGAGCTAGAGAAGATAATCCTTTAAAAGGGAGGAGAAAATCATTCACATGCGTCAAAGGTTGTTCATCTGTCACCTGATGTCAGTGTAAATCTGAATGCTGAAATAAAAGCGGATGAGAAGCACTAATGTCCTCCCACTCGCTCATGCAAACACCAGCGTTGTTTCTGCGTCTAATGAAGAGCTCTGGGGTTTGTTGCTGGAGTTCAGGTGCATCTGCTTCACTCTGATCCCGTGTGTATTTCAGCTCCCAGCTCGGCCGGTTATTCTGATATATATATGTGTGTGAGTGAGTGTGTTCATCACGCTTCACATCCCTGCAGAACACATTCAGATCAAATCCTCATCTCAGATCTGCCCACCGTTCCCGTCAACTGCTCGCTTTTCTGCCTTTCACTTCTGTTCAGTCTGTTCTGAGGTTCTGCTCATGCCTTTTCAGGGAATCTTTCTTTCTTTCTTTCCATCCATCCATCCATCCATCCACTCAGTTAACAAAAATATCTAATAATATGTAATAAACGTTCTAAGAATGTTTTGCTAACATTCCCATTAAGTTATAACATTTTTATTTCTATTCAAAACGTCCAGTTTTTCTTATATGTTCTTATAATTTTATTATTATTATTATTATTTTTTGGTTATGCAAATGTTGAAAGAACATTCCATTTGATCATTTTGCAAACATTATGGGATTGTTATCAGGGGCATTGCTTGGGTTGAAAGAGACAATGTGCTTAGCCTGAAATTAAAGTCATTTATTTGTTTACATTACATTTGAATAAATGACCAACTAGAGCCACACGATTCTGGAAAAACTGAGAATGCCGAAAACCGGCCCAGCTAACCGATCACAGCACACACCGGCCCAGCTAACCAATCACAACACACACTGACCCAGCACAACACACACTGGCCCAGCTAACCAATCACAGCACACACTGACCCAGCTAACCAATCACAACACAACGGCCCAGCTAACCAATCACAGCACACACTGACCCAGCTAACCAATCACAACACA
>NW_015505812.1:787205-793604 GCF_001515645.1 Sinocyclocheilus grahami
TGTGTGAGAGTGTGTGTGTATGTGTTTGTGTGTGTGTGTGTGTGAGAGTGTGTGTGTGTGTCTGTGAGAGTGTGTGTGTGTATGTGTGTGTGTGAGTGTGTGTGTATGTGTTAGTGTGTGTGTGTGTGTGAGAGTGTGTGTGTGTATGTGTGTGTTCTTGTTCAGCGTCGCGCTTCACGTCCCTGCAGAACACATTCAGATCACATCCTCATCTCACATCTGCCCTGCACCGTTCCCTTCAACTGCTCGCTTTTCTGCCTTTCACTTCTGTTCAGTCTGCGCTGTTCTGTGGTTCTGCTCGTGTCTCTTCAGGGAATCTGTCTGTCTATCACTCTACTCAGCTAACAAAAATATCTTCTAAGAATGTTTCGCTAACGTTTCCATTACGTTTTTCTTATGTTTTAATACCTTTTTTGTTTTGTTATGCAAATGTTAAAAGAACATTCCATTTTGCCCTGTTGCAAACATTATGTGAATGTTAACGTTTGAATGTTCTCTGAACGTTCCAAGAACTGCAACATTTAAAAAGCATTAGATGAACCTCCAGGAAATTTTTTTCCATGATGTATAAATAATATTTTTGCCTTAATTGCATGAGAACATTAGTCCAGACCAGCCCAGCTAACAAACATCCTTCCAGCAACATTAACAGAACATTGTTCAGAGTTTTCTGGTCTTTAATAATGTTCTTAAAATGTTATTTATTTATTTAAACATTGTTTATGGAATGTTTTGTTAAATTTTTTTTAAATGATAAAACAGAGAACATTCAAATGTAACATTCCCATAATGTTTGCAAAATTATAAAATGGAATTTTCCCTTATCCTTCATACAACCAAAAAAAGTTTTTAAAGCTGGACATTCAGAGATATGTTTTCATAACTTAATGAGAACGTTAACAAAATATTCCTAGAACATATTTTTGTTAGCTGGGAGATAACTAAGTTATATAAATGTTAGGGAAAAAACATTCTTAAAGTTTATATGCATTCTTATGATTTTATTCATATTTGATATACAGTCTCATCATGTTTAGAATTTTTTTTTCTGAGATCAACAATGTCTGAATGTCCTTACGATGTTATTTGTACTTGATGAACATTCCAGGAAACTTTTTTGTTACATTTAAATAACGTTCTAATCACGACAAGAAAACTAGACATTTGAACTTCTCAGAATATTACAAATAAATGTTCAAATAATGTGTTTTTTTTTAGTTAGAAAATGAAGTTAGTAGGATGTTGTTTATAAATGTTTTTTTGGTAATCACAACAAGATAACTGGACATTTCAACACATGTCTATCACTCTACTCAGCTAACAAAAATATCTTCTAAGAATGTTTTGCTAACGTTTCCATTAAGTTTTTCTTATGTTTTAATTCCTTTTTTGTTTTGTTATGCAAATGTTAAAAGAACATTCCATTTTGCCCTGTTGCAAACATTATGTGAGTGTTAACGTTTGAATGTTCTCTGAACGTTCCAAGAACTGCAACATTTAAAGTAAAGATCATGTTCCATGAAGATATTTTGTAAATCTCCTACTGTAAATATATCAAAACTTAATGTTTGATTAGTAATATGCATTGCTAAGAACTTAATTTGAACAACTTTAAAGATGATTTTCTCAATATTTAGATTTTTTTGCACCCTCAGATTCCAGATTTACAAATATTGTCCGATCCTAACAAACCATACATCAATGGAAAGCTTATTTATTGTATAAATCTCAATTTCAAAATTGACCCTTATGACTGGTTTTGTGCTGCAGGGTCACATGTGTGCTGCGTGAGCCGCAGCAGCGGTGTGAGAAACGCATGGATGTTTGGATGAAGCTGTTACAGAGAGAAATGCTAATGGCAGAGCTCTGCTGGGCTAAAGCTATTAGAGCGTATCCCACAATCCTTCACGCTCAGCTGCGGCTCTTAATTTCATTTCTTGTGTTACTCTGGGCAGTCGTCACATTATAAAAACAGATGCACACGCATGAGGACGTGTTGATTATCTCATCGCCGCAGATTTCAACCATAAACACTGTGTGCTCTCGTTTTATGACGCTCATAACGATTCCTGCAAGCACACACAGACATAAAGCAGTCAGCGTGACGCTCTATTTTACGACGCGTCGAGGGACTGCGCCGCAGTGAACTCTCTGAGAGCTGAAAGACTGGTTTTGTGCTGCAGGGTCACATGTGTGCTGCGTGAGCCGCAGCAGCGGTGTGAGAAACGCATGGATGTTTGGATGAAGCTGTTACAGAGAGAAATGCTAATGGCAGAGCTCTGCTGGGCTAAAGCTATTAGAGCGTATCCCACAATCCTTCACGCTCAGCTGCGGCTCTTAATTTCATTTCTTGTGTTACTCTGGGCAGTCGTCACATTATAAAAACAGATGCACACGCATGAGGACGTGTTGATTATCTCATCGCCGCAGATTTCAACCATAAACACTGTGTGCTCTCGTTTTATGACGCTCATAACGATTCCTGCAAGCACACACAGACATAAAGCAGTCAGCGTGACTAAGAACTTCATTTGAACAACTATAAAGATGATTTTCTCAATATTCAGATTTTTTTGCACCCTCAGATTTTCAAATAGTTGTATCTCGGCCAAATATCGTCCTATCCTAACAAACCATACATCAATGGAAAGCATATTTATTGTATAAATCTCAATTTCAAAATTGACCCTTATGACTGGTTTTGTGCTGCAGGGTCACATGTGTGCTGCGTGAGCCGCAGCAGCGGTGTGAGAAACGCATGGATGTTTGGATGAAGCTGTTACAGAGAGAAATGCTAATGGCAGAGCTCTGCTGGGCTAAAGCTATTAGAGCGTATCCCACAATCCTTCACGCTCAGCTGCGGCTCTTAATTTCATTTCTTGTGTTACTCTGGGCAGTCGTCACATTATAAAAACAGATGCACACGCATGAGGACGTGTTGATTATCTCATCGTCGCAGATTTCAACCATAAACACTGTGTGCTCTCGTTTTATGACGCTCATAACGATTCCTGCAAGCACACACAGACATAAAGCAGTCAGCGTGATGCTCTATTTTACGACGCGTCGAGGGACTGCGCCGCAGTGAACTCTCTGAGAGCTGAAAGCAAATCACAAACACTGACTGCATATAATGTGTGTGTGTGTGTGTGTCTGCTCTGGAGACCTTGATGCTCTTCTGAGGATCAATTCAAGCAGAGAGGGACTAATCACTGACTGAAGAGCTTAATGTTTTTCACCTCTAATTGCTTTCATGTTAAATTATAACAGGCAGTTCTTCTGTATGTTGCATATTATTTCATGGGAAGTGTGTGTTGTATATTTAAACTGCAGTGATTGTTTTCAAACTGATAGCCCCGCCCCCAAACTGGTTGAGTGGAATCTCTCAGCCAATGATGTGAGTCGGGGGTGGGGCCACCTGTACCAATGAATATTTATAGTGGCTCTAAAGGTTAAACTGGCAAATCTGAACATATAATGGTCTGTATATAACTGTATGTGTTTGTGTCTTACAGGGGAAGCCGTATGTTTTTGACAAAGTCTTTCCCACGAATTGCACACAGGAGCAGGTGTACAACACCTGTGCCAAACAGATTGTCAAAGGTGAGTGTGTAGACAGGTATTAATTCTATAAAACTATATATACAAAATGTCAAAATAATGTATAGGACACATTATTTCTTATAAATAAAGATCACTGCATTTTATCTGAATATCAACATTTGTCAGATTTAGGCAGTCGAAAGAGGTTAACTGATTTCATTTCATTTCATATCTGTTTGTTAATGAGGGATTTGTGCGGTATATTTGCGCAGTAAGCGTTTTTAAAAGTTATAAAAGTTTCTATTTAGACGTGAAATGATCAAATTAGACTGCTGGAGTTTACTTTAATACTTTTTGATTTTTAATACTAAATTTTATACAAATTAATGGGATTGTTATTTAATATTTCCAAGATTTATATGTACGTTTCAGACATTAAAACTGAGTAAAATCATGAAATTTGCATTCAAAGTGCTGCTATTATGGCATGTCTTCAATTAAAATATGCGCAATTAAACAATTTTGGAATAATTTTACCTTTCAGATGAATCTCATTAACTTTAGTCTTCAATTATTCAACTAAATTATAAATACAAAATATGAAATATTTAAAAACAATTTGAAATAGAATCGTTGTTTTAGAATTTTTATTTAATGACACTTTTTAAAAATATATAAATAATAATAATTATATCAGAAGTCATTGATACATTCTGCAAAAGTTTATTCATGAAGGCTTCTTTTAATATTTAACTTTTTGTGCTCTAACAACTAAATCAGCAAGTGTATCTATTTATTTCCTAGAACACATTGATGATACTTTGTATCATCGTCCTGCGCAGGCTACACTTATATGAGCAGCACATGTTACAATTTAAAAGTAAATCCACATTGTTTCTAAGCACTGATGCAATGAATCTTCTAGCACTTTTCCATGTTGATTGAGTGTTTCTCTCTCTACAGATGTTCTGGACGGTTATAACGGCACCATCTTTGCGTACGGACAGACGTCATCTGGTAAAACCTACACTATGGAGGTAAAACAGCTCTCTGCACGGCTCTGTGCTTATTATTAAAGAACAATTCGCTCAGAAATTAAGATTTAGTCATCAAACTGTAAAACTCGCTTTACTCCCTGGAACACAAAAGAAGACGTTTAGCAGAATGTTCACATTCAATCAAACGTGTACCGACTGCTTTCTGTCTCTCAGGGAAAACTGCACGATCCTGACGGAAGGGGAATCATCCCGAGGATCGCTGAAGACATTTTTAACCACATTTACACCATGGACGAAAACCTCGAGTTCCACATTAAGGTGAAAATAACAGCACGTTATAGACGTTCATACTTACAGATCATTCTGTTTTTGTGTGAAGAAATGAAATGCTTTCAGATAATTCCTCCTCATGAGCTGTTCTTGCTTCTCTCTCAAGGTTTCCTATTTTGAAATCTACATGGATAAAATCCGTGACCTACTTGACGGTGAGTTTGCGGTGTTTTTTCTCGGGTCGACCTAAATACAGGCCTGTGTGTAATTCACAGACTCCTCCAGAGAATCTTTTTAAAGCATTTCCCGCTCAGTATAATGTAACCTGGCTTTGCTGTATTTAAAATGCATTGATATCATTTATTTTTGTGGGTATTATTTCAACTGGATATAAAAAGAGCATTTAATTGACTTATAAACAACTGCTATTTTACAATTTAATTGCATTTTTATTTACACTATCATTGAAAAATGTGTAGCCGGTAAGACTTTTTTTTTTTTTTAAAGAAATGAATACTTTTATTCATCAAGGATGCATTAAATTGATCAAAAGTGACAGTAAAGACATTGATAATGTTACAAATGTTTTCTATTTCAAATAAATGCTGTTCTTTTGAACTTTCTATTCATCTGTGAATCCTGAAAAATAAAATGCATCACTGTTTTCAACATTGATGATAATCAGAAATGTTTCTTGAGCAGCAGATCAGCATATTATACTGATTTCTGAAGATCATGTGACACTGAAGACTGGAGGAATGATGCTGAAAATACAGCTGCGCATCACAGGAATACATTACAGTTTAACAGAGATTCACATAGAAAACAGCTATTTTAAATTTTAATAATATTAATTTTTTTTTACAGCATTTTCGATCAAATAAATGCACCAGCTAAGACCTGCAACCACATCAGGCTGGTTTATTTTCAGCATATGAGCATTAGATGAGTGTTTGTGTTCACATCTACATACACATGTGTCCAGCTGTCTCATTTTGCTGCGTTCTGATTGGACGGACGACTGTGCTGCTCATCTGTATTCAGCTGCGATCGCTTATTTCAAATAAATGCTGTTCTTTTGAACTTTCTATTCATCTGTGAATCCTGAAAAATAAAATGCATCACTGTTTTCAACATTGATGATAATCAGAAATGTTTCTTGAGCAGCAGATCAGCATATTATACTGATTTCTGAAGATCATGTGACACTGAAGACTGGAGGAATGATGCTGAAAATACAGCTGCGCATCACAGGAATACATTACAGTTTAACAGAGATTCACATAGAAAACAGCTATTTTAAATTTTAATAATATTAATTTTTTTTTACAGCATTTTCGATCAAATAAATGCACCAGCTAAGACCTGCAACCACATCAGGCTGGTTTATTTTCAGCATATGAGCATTAGATGAGTGTTTGTGTTCACATCTACATACACATGTGTCCAGCTGTCTCATTTTGCTGCGTTCTGATTGGACGGACGACTGTGCTGCTCATCTGTATTCAGCTGCGATCGCTGAGTCACTGAACAATCTGAGAGAGAGAGAGAGAGAGAGAGAGAGAGAGAGAGAGAGAGGGCGGCGGAG
>NW_015505812.1:796102-804057 GCF_001515645.1 Sinocyclocheilus grahami
GTGTGTGTGTGTGAGAGAGTGCGTGAGTGTGTGTGTGTGTGTGTGTGTGTGTGTGTGTGTGTGTGTGAGTGAGTGCGTGTGTGTGTGAGTGTGTGTCTGTCTGTCTCGAAGGGTCGTTACATCATTGAAGAGTCATAATAAACACTGAGAACTGTCCGTGCATTACATGTGCATGTGCTCATTAAAGGAATAATTCAGCCAAAAATACAGATTCTGTCATCATTTACTCGCCCTCATGTCGCTCCAAACCCGCTTGACCTTCTTTCTTCTGTGGAGCCCAAAATAAAGTGGTTACCAAAAAGTTAATGCTAAAATGAAAGAAGCAGGGTTATTATAGTTAACTAAAACGAAAACCATAAAAAAATCCTTACTTGAAATAAAAAAATAAAAAATAAAAATGAAATAAATTATAAAAAACTTAAATGTATTAAAACAACTGAAATAAAAAAATAAAACATTTGAAATAAACACTTGCAATAAAATAAATGTTACGTGAAATAAAATATAACATGTAAATATGTAAAAAAAAAAAAATTATCTAAATGTATTTTATGAACAAATATATATAATAAAAAATAATAAAATAAAAACAATATAGACACATGCAAACAAATAATAATAATAAATGACAAAACACAACTAAATTACTACAACTTTAAAATAAAAACAGAAAATGTTTAAATAATTCAAACTATTAATAAGAACTATAATATTATCTCAACACCATGGAATAAAAAAAGGTAATTTCAACATTTTATCTCACAATTAAGACTTCACAGAACTGCAAGATACATTTGGAGGAAAAAAATTAAGTAAAAGTCAGAGTGATGAGATCAAAAGTTGCAATTACCTTTTGCGTCTTATTTATTCCATGAAACAGGCTTCCGTACTAAACACCCTAAACACAGTGTTTGCAAACTAACTCTTCTGAACTCATACAATATGGTTTATGTGAAAAACAGAGCGAAATGCATCAGACACGCAAGAACCTGAAACATACAAGACTGCTTTTATGATTTGCACGGTGGTTTTCTTTACTATCACATCGTGTTAAACATCTTGGTGTTCCACAAAATAAATAAAGTTACACAGCTTTGAAACTACGGAATTGTAATTTTTGGGGGGTGAACAAACCATTTAAGCCTCTTTTCTTTGTTCTTTCTCGTTTTGCAGTGCATGTCCAATTCTGTCTTCTGTTCTTTGACCCTCATCCGCCTCTCTCTCTCTCTCTTTCTCTCAGTGAGTAAGACAAATCTGTCCGTGCATGAAGACAAGAACCGAGTTCCCTATGTGAAGGTGAGCTGAATCACGCTGCGTGAACACACAGCAGCAGCAATCGAACCTTGCTCAAATAAATGAGTTACTTTCAGAACTCAAAACTTCCTCCCGTCCAAAAAGAGCCTTTACTGAAAAAAAAAAACTTTTCAAAAATAAGATAAATATTATCATTCCTCATCATATATGACATAATATATGCTAGATATATAGATAGATAATATTTTGAATCATATCAGATTTCATATCATGCATGATATATTATATTGGATTGTATCATATCATATTTCATAATAAAAAACATTTATCAAATCATGTCATATATTGTTATATCATACATAATATGAAATCATACAACTTATAGTACTGCATCACATATTATATATTGTATTATATCAAATCATATCATATAGTATCATAATAATGTATATATATCATAATACATCATATATTTTATGATATCACATCGTATATATTATAATCTCTTATCATATCAAATGTCATCATCATTTATCACATTGTATCTTATCTTATCATATCATATAGTATCATGATATTGTATATATCATATGTAGGAGCCATGCTTGAGGCACCATATTAATCATATCATATCCCATAACATATATCATATATAATATCGTATCGTATCATATGGTATCATCATATATATTGTATCACATCTCATATCTTATCATATCATATATGATATCATCATATACTGTATCATATATCATATATATTTGATCATATCACATCATGTATCTTATTATCTCATATCATATGTAATCATCATCTATCACAATGTATCTTATCATATCAAATCATATCATATAGTATCATGATATTGTATATATCATATGTAGGAGCCATGCTTGAGGCACCATATTAATCATATCATATATTAAATCATACAGTATCATAATCTTGTATCATATCCCATATCATATGTCATATCATTAATCTCATATCATATCAAATCATGTTACATGTTATATTGGACCATATACTGTATATACATATGTGATCGAGTACAGTAACATAATATTGCATCACATATCTTATTTGATTTGATATATGATAATATACCATACTGTATGTGATGCTATTTAAGCCTGTAATATGAAGCAGTGACACACATGATGGGAATCATTTCAGAATGGATGTGTTGAAATACTGACTGTGGAATGATAAACAGACTCATTATATGAATTCATCTTGTGTCAGTTAATTACTGATGAGAGACTGACAGTGAAAGAACCATGAGATTTCAGGGAGCACCTGCTATTATTAGATAAAGACCAGCCATCACATTCAGTGCGTGTGTGTGTGTGTGTGTGCTGTACAGGGCTGTACTGAACGTTTCGTCTCCAGTCCTGAAGAAGTGATGGATGTTATTGATGAAGGCAAAGCCAACCGCCACGTTGCTGTTACAAGTGAGTTTCTCTAACCCACACTAACAGACAATCACAGAAGCATTGCTATAACTCAAACTGCAGGTTATGGGTTTGAATCCCAGCGAATGCATAAACTGATCACATGCATGCCTTCAATGCAATGCAAGTCACTTCAGATAAAAGCATCTGCCAAATGCATGAATGTAATGTAAAGCTACTAATCAAATGATCTGACTGCTGTGCTGTCGCGTGTCAGATATGAATGAGCACAGCTCCAGAAGCCACAGCATATTCCTCATCAACATCAAGCAGGAGCACGTGGAGACCGAGCAGAAGCTCTGCGGGAAACTTTACCTGGTGGATCTGGCCGGGAGCGAGAAGGTGCTTTCAGACTCTGACATCCTTTAGCTTCACAAGAGCTTCACAACAGTGTGTCCACCTGTAGGAAAGAACAATCACTAATGAGATCTCATTAATGGCTTAAACATGTCAATAACTGTGTTTTCATGCACGTATTTTAATGCAACTTGTGGGGTATTGCACAAAAAAACGCTGGATGGAAAAAACATATGCAACCGACAAGTAGGCATGCACATAAACTACAATGTAAAAACATTTACTGAATAAATTCCTTCATATGCAACAAAAAACGTATATGACTTCGACTAACCAGTGGACCGATCTCATCGCACACAGTCTCAAATGTTGTTTTACTCATTTTGTATTGCCTAAATCAAAGTCTGTCATCAAAATCATTTGATATAATTAACTGTCTCACAAGATTGAGTCCCAAACATCAGGCATCCGAACGCAAGATAACATGACAGCGATAGTTATTGCATTTCGCCTGCGCGCTCTGAGACACAAATTAATTATTATGTAGGAAAAGAAGAGTCACAGTGGCTTTATTATTTGATGCTTTGCACCAGTTTCCCAGAAACTAATGATTTTGTTCTTTTGAACACATTGGATGGGATTTATTCGCAAATGTTTTACGCAAGATTCCAATAGTTTCGCATATATGAAATTAGCAACTTTGGATGGAAACATAGCTAATGAAATTCACATGTTGTGCACAGTATGCATACTGTAAAAAATAGTAAGAGTAGTATGCTAGTGTAATGTTCCCGATTCAGCAACCGTATACACTGGAATACTAGCACACTGCATACTTTTTAGCATTCCATGCATACAGAAAAATCACATTGTGCACATTATGCATACTATAATATTCCGGATTCAGCCACGGTATGCACTGGAATACTAGCATACTGTGCAGAATGTACTACATACTAGTTAGTATTCCATGCATACTGAAAATATGCATATTTGCACAATATGTATATTGCAAAAATAGTATGAGTGGTATGCTAGTGTAATATTGTGGATTCAGACACTTTTTCCACTGGAATACTAGCATAATGTATACTGCACAAAAAATGCTGCATTTTTTAAAATATTTCATGCATACAGAAAATTCATATATTGTGCACAGTATGCATACTGCCAAAATAGTACGATTAGTATGCTAGTGTAATGTTGTGGATTCAGCCACTGTATACACTGGAATATTAGCATACTGTGCAGAATGTACTACATACTAGTTAGTATTCCATGCATACAGAAAATTCACATATTGTGCATGGTATGCATACTACAAAAATAGTATGAGTAGTATGCTAGTGTTATATTGTGGATTCAGCCACACTGGAATACTAGCATACTGCACAGAATGCATATTGTACTACACATAATGTGCACATTATGCATACTGCAAAAATAGTATAAGTAGTATGGAATTATGCTATTCCAGATTCAGCCACTGTATGCACTGGAATACTAGCATAATGCATACTGCAGATGGTGTACTGCAAACTTTTTAGTACTCCATGCATACAGACAATTCACATGTTGTGTACAGTATACATACTGCAAAAACAGTACAGGTAGTATGCTAGTGCGATATTCTAAAATTACTTACTCTTTACACTGGAATTTATACGGTGTATGTGAACAGCCGCATAACCATGAATCTGTGTGTGTTGGTCAGGTGAGTAAGACAGGTGCAGAAGGAGCCGTCCTGGATGAAGCCAAGAACATCAACAAGTCTCTGTCTGCGCTGGGGAATGTCATATCAGCTCTGGCTGAAGGAACCGTGAGTTACAGCTGCATATAACTAATACAAACATAACATGCATGAAATTATTGCAGTTCAAAGTAGAAGACAGACCGTCTTAACCCATTTAAATACTGTGTATATCTAAACAAAATAAAAATTGTTATCCAACACCAGCTATCACCCGTGAGAAAAAACAGTTTGCCCCTTTAAACTTAAAATCTGTTTGTGCCACCTTTAGCAGCAATAACTGCAAACAAACTCCCCAACACTGTTAATAACTCTGTGCTGTGTGTGAGCAGAAGACTCACGTGCCGTACCGAGACAGTAAGATGACGCGGATCCTGCAGGACTCTCTGGGAGGAAACTGCAGAACCACCATGTTCATCTGCTGCTCACCTTCAGCCTTCAACGACGCCGAGACCAAATCCACCCTGATGTTCGGACAACGGTAACACACACACACACACACACACACACACACACACACACACACACACACACACACACAAACACACACACACACACATCCATCACTCACACACACACACTCTCTGTGTCTCAGAGCAAAGACCATCAAGAACACGGCGTCTGTGAACCTGGAGCTGACGGCAGAGCAGTGGAAGAGGAAATATGAGAAAGAGAAGGAGAAGAACAAGAACCTGAAAGAGAACATCCAGAGACTGGAGGCGGAGCTTAACCACTGGCATAACGGTGTGGAAATATGCATTATTTCTCTCTTTTTGACACAAAAAAACACTCAAAGGTTTCTTCAGAAGTTCAGTCACTACAGCTGCTCTTTACTCATGAAAAAAGTACCATGAGTGTTTTGGACATGCTCCATGGTAATACTATGATTTATCAGACATTTACTATGGGAATACCATGTTTTTAGACCACTTACTAAAAAAATACCATGGTACTACCACATTAGAAGTAATTAATGCAAGAGTTGCTAAAATAAAACTCTAGTAAAACCAAGGTAATTCAACAAAATGAGAAAGATTATAAAACCTTACACTGTTTAAAGGAAATTCCAGAATAATGTCTTCTGATTTGACTATAGTAAATGTGGTAAATGAGTGTGTGACTGTGCTGCAGGTGAGTTTGTCACGCCGCTGGATCTCATGGCTGTGATTCCTGTTGAATCTGATGTCAGTGAAGACGCAGCTTTAGACAATCAGAGCAATGGCGCGTGTGAGCGAATCCCAGAGGAACACAAGCTCAAATATGAGGAAGAGATACGCAAACTCTACAAACAGCTCGACGACAAGGTACACACACACGCACACACTTACGCACACACACACGCACTCACACTCACACTCACACACACACACACATATGAATACACTCACAGATGAAGTCTCTGTGTGTTTCCAGCATGAAGCGAAGATCCGCTCTCTGACTGAATACATGCAGAACATGGAGCTCAAGAAACGGCAGCTGGAGAACAACTATGACTGTCTGAGTGAAGAACTCACCAAACTACAGACCGCAGGTACAAAACACACACACACGCGCACACACACACACACACTTATACTGATCAAAAATATCACATAAAACAACTGTTTTTTTAAATACATTCTGTATATTCAAATTTTTTTATATGTATATTTACAAATTCTGTATATTTTAAAATGAATATTTGACCAACATTGGTGTGTTTATTTTTATAGGTGTATTTATTGAATAAAATAAATAAATACTGTACATACTTTTACATTTTATTTTATAAATATATTGTATTTTTTTAAATAAGTTGTTTTGTGTCAACATAAAATAAACTGAAAATGGTATAAACTTTGCTGAAGTGCTTAATTTTAACAAGTTTGAACTTGTTCAAATATTTAAAAGCTTAATTTTATGTGTATTTTTTATTTAAAAAATTATATTTTATTTGATAAAATATAACATTATTTTATCAAAATAAATTAAACAGTACAAACTGTTAAAGTTTTACGCTTCACATCATTAATGGGTCATATCATTGAGATACTAATATAGTTTTTGTAAATATTTTAATTTACATTTTTATATGTATATTCTGCTTTCATTTAGTAATTTTAGTAATTTATTATTTTTATTTCAGTTTTAAATTGAGTTATTTTAGTTTATCAAGTTAAAAGTTAAATAAAAAAGAATTGTTGCCTTAGATACTAGTTGAAATGAAACATTTTTATTTATTTATTCATTTTTTTTAGTCATTGTTTGGTTTTAGTTAACTGTAATAAGCCTGGCTTCATCAATCACGCAACTCTGAGTACTTTATCATCACTCAGCTATTAAAGAAAACATATTTCACTGTCTGTAGATCCTGTAAAAACAAGTTTTAGACATACAGTGATATGTTCGGATTGTAAAGTTATTGTCTCCATGTTCACAGAAAGTGCTCAGGATAACCCGCTGGACACGGACGAGTCTGGAAACGGAAAGGTAAATCTCAACCATTTGGTCTATTGCTGGAAATGCGTGTGAATTCTGCAGTTGGCTGTATTTGTATGGTGTTAAGTGTGTTTGTGTGTGTTTCAGAAAGCAGACGCTCAGCGGGAGCCGCAGCACAAGCAGCTCGGCCGTCTGCGCGACGACATCAACCACAAACAGAAGATCATCGACGAGCTCAAAGAGTCAGAAACCCTCACAGACGCTCTCTGATTCACTCTGTGTGTGTGTGTGTGTGTGTGTGTGTGTGTATGTAACCGCTGTGTGTGTGTGTGTGTGTGTGTATGTAACCGCTGTGTGTGTGTGTGTGTGTGTGTATGTAACCGCTGTGTGTATGTGTGTGTGTGTGTGTGTCTGTGTGTGTGTGTAACTGCTGTGTGTGTGTGTTTGTGTGTAACCACTGTGTGTGTGTGTGTGTAACCACTGTGTGTGTGTGTGTGTGTGTTTGTGTGTAACCGCTGTGTGTGTGTGTTTGTGTGTAACCGCTGTGTGTGTGTGTGTGTAACCACTGTGTGTGTGTGTGTTTGTGTGTAACCACTGTGTGTGTGTGTGTGTTTGTGTGTAACCGCTGTGTGTGTTTGTGGGTAACCGCTGTGTGTGTGTGTGTGTGTGTAAACGCTGTGTGTGTGTGTGTGTGTGTGTGTGTGTTTGTGTGTAACCGCTGTGTGTGTAACCGCTGTACCACTGTGTGTGTGTGTGTGTGTGTGTAACGTGTGTGTGTGTGT